>NW_027102898.1:622500-795000 GCF_036373705.1 Amia ocellicauda
TATGTATGTATGAATGTATGTATGTCCAATTGCTATGACAATACAAATGAATTGAATTGAGAGGGAGAGAGAGAGAGAGAGAGAGAGAGAGAGAGAGAGAGAGAGAGACAGACAGACTGAAAAACAGACAAACAGACACACACACACACACACAGACATACACACACACACACAGAGCCAGCCAGCCAGCCAGCTCAGCGATGACATCACGAGCCTCTCTCAGCTGACTGCTATGACATCACAGAGCACGTACATTCCGTTGCTTGCCGTCTGACAACCACTCAGTCACTGCCAGCCAGACTGGCTGGCTGGCTGGATGTGGGGGATGCTTGCTGCTGCTGCGTACCTTAGCAAGCTTATTTGCTTGACCGGCCTTCCAACTCCTCTGCCCACATGCCCACCTATGCCCGATCTGCTGTTCACCTGGTCACAGCTCCGCCCCAACAAGGCAGATTCTCCCAAAAATGGTACAAACTGATCCACGTTCCCCTCCATGGAAAGCTTTAGCCCAAAATAAGGGACAAATTCTGTAACAACATAATGGATGCCCACCCAACCTGTGACAAAACTGAGAAAAAAGAAAAACGCCAGTCCTCCTGGGGGAGGGACACACAGCCACCCTGGCTGCCCAATATGTCAGCGCCTACCACAGCCTGAGGGACACAGTGACACACGAGCACCGGCTGTAAATATAATGTAAATACTTGTTTGTTATGCATGTCATTGTATTTCAAAAAAGGAATCTGGAAATAGTAAAGCTATTTTCTTTATTTGTATGTATTAAAGATCAGATTTTTTTACATTTTCATTTTCTGTACTTCATTACATCTTATTGTGATTCATAATTCTATTATTTATTTTCCGTGTAGATGTATGTATGTATGTATGTATGTATGTATGTATGTATGTATATGTATGTATGTCCAATTGCTTTGACAATACAAATGAATTGAATTGAGAGGGAGAGAGAGAAAGAGAGAGAGAGAGAGAGAGAGAGAGAGAGAGAGAGAGAGAGAGAGAGGAATATGAGCTCCTAAAAAACATTTGTTTTTATACATAAGCGGATTTAATTTGTCATTTACAAATGAATATATAGCACTATAAACATACACAGAAGACATGGAATAGAAATTCAGAAGAAAAAGTATTCAAAAAATAATAATTTTAAGAGAAACACAAAAAGAAGAAAGCAGAGAGACAGTTCAGGAAGAAAAGTCAGAAAAGAAAAGCTGAAGACAAGAATTGGAGGTAAGACCTTTCACCTATAGAGACAAATAATTAAACAAAAAAATATGTATTAATAAAATAAATAAGCATTCTCAGTAGTTGACTCAGCCAATGAAAATGCAGAGCTCCAATTTGAATAGAGTGACAGTAGGAGAGAGCCCAACTGCCACTGAGACTGATACAAATCTATCGAACAGCAGTCTGACTGCAGAGCTGCCTTTTGAAATCCGATACCCTGAAGACATTCGCTCTGCACAGGCTAAGAAGGACTACAAACAAGCTGTGATGAGAGCATCTCCTGAGACCCTCATTCTAGACTACACCGGTAAAGGAGAAAACAGGGTCAAGAACAATCTACTGTTCTACACTCAGTACCCCACCGCCTTTCACAAAACCCTGTGCCAGACATACGCCAATAACAACAAGAGGGGCATTAGCAGAGGCAGGCAGATCTCAGTGCTGGTAGAGAAAGACACAGACAGTGTGATGCTCACTTTTAATGTATACCACAACGGGACCATCATGGTGCAGGGCAGCGAGAGCAGCCTGGACCAATTAGCTCTCGGCTTCCACACCTCAAAGCAGGAGACTGAGGTAGTTAAACACGAGCCAGAGCCGGCCACCCTGCAGTCTGCCCCCAGCCACACGGAGCCAGACAGTGCCCCATCTCCCACAGACTGCCCCCCTGTCTCCCCAAAACTCTCCAGCAACATTAAAACACTAAAGGAATGCCTATCAGTGCTGGAGCTGAAGTTTGCGGAGTTCAGGGACTAAAGATGCACCACAAGGCTGAGATCCATGAGCTGAGAGCAGCAGTGAGAGACCAGGAGGAGCAGAGCCAAACCCTGAGGACGGAGCTGCACAGAGCGAGGGAGGAGCTGACCAGGACACCCCAGCACAGCCAGCTGAGGAGCCTGCAGAGCCAGCTGGAGAAGCTAAGAGAGGAGCACAGAGACTGCACTGCACTGACCCCACAACACCTACAACCCCTGACGCACCCACTGATGCACCCACTGATCCACCCACACTCCCCACCACTCCTGACACCCCCACTATCACCAGACCTGCCACTAATACACAAACCCCTGAAACGCCACTCCCCTAAAACACACCCGCTGCCCCCACCACTCCCGACGCAAAACCCGGAGTGGCAGGTCAACACAGAGGTGGTCATTCTGAGCGACTCCAATGGGAAGTTCCTGGATGAGAGGCGCCTCTTCCCTGGGCGAAAAGTGAAAAAGCTTTGGTGCCCGACAGCACAGAGAGCCCTGGAGCTGCTCTCCAAGAGGAGGCTGTGCCAGGTCAAACACATCCTCATCCACACCGGCACTAACGACCTGAGTGCCCGCAGGGGCGATGTGGCCTCAGCCCTGAGACAGGTGGCAAAGAAAGCCACAGAGGAATTCCAAACTGCCAAAATCACCATCTCCACACTGCTGCCCCGCACAGACGTGCCCCTGCACATCATCCAGGCCATCAACGCAGAAGTATCCCGAAGATGTGCCCTCCTCCCCAACGTCCACCTGGCACACCACTGAGACATCCAGCCACATCACCTGTATGACCACGTCCACCACAACAAGACGGGTGTGAGGAAGGTCCGTTTTTAGTGTTTCTCTGAACACATCCAAGCTTACCTAGGCGCTACATATTATTTTCAATTACCCGTAATTCTGATCTGTATTTTGGCTTGTTAATAGAAGTTATTGAAGTTGGACTCCTAATTCAAAATAACCAATATGTATCTCAACGTAATTTACTGACAGACATCACTCTTTATCACTTTCACTTTTGAAGGAACTGCTTTGTATTCTGTGTATTGTTTTATTGTAGTGCTGCTTCCTTTCTTGGCCAGGTTTTACTTGCAAAAGTGATTTTATTCTCAATGTAAGCTCAAAGTCAAATAGTTTAAATAAGAAAACAATGTATTGAAATGAGAACATCATGAACCTGTGTAATTGTGCTGAAGGACAAGCACTGAAAGCAGAGAGAATTTTGTGTTTGGCATTGAATAGCCTTAAAGAAAACTATGCCGTTTTTGGAAACTTTCATATTTAAGTTGAATGTAGGCAAAAACATTCCAGTCACTCTGAAGAGAGAATACAGTTTACTGTTCGAATAAGTAGCCCCTGAATTGAAGATAAAAATCAAAAGTGCTGTTCGTAATTAGTTTACACTTTTACATCAGATGTCTTGTTTTTGCGTTCCAAATTGAGGAGTTGTGGCATATAATGTAAATGAAGTTACTTCACTAGTAGTGCGATTTCTACGTTGTGTATGTGTGTTTGTATATATGAACTCATACATTTTTTAAAGATTGTATTTGGAAAACAAATTCAGGTATAGCACGTGTCCCCCTTTTGAATGGGTTCTATATATAACATTTTAAAACGAATGGTTCTGTGTAGAACGCTATGTTTGGGGGTTCTTCATGTAACCCCTTTGAAGGGGTTCTACATAGAACCATAAAGGGATCCACCAGAGCGATTACTCGAGGAACCCTTTATGGTTCTGTGCAGAACAATTTCTTCTAAGAGTGTGGAGTGTCGCCACACAATTTCTCTCAGAGGGCTTTTGACCAATGGCAATCCAATCCTGAATGACGTCACCACTATCCTGTTGTACTTTATGGGAGAGATGTATTAAGTAGTTTATAATGAGAAGAATAACAATAATCACCTGTTTTTCATAGGTTTTGTATCCATGGTCTCCTTCATATTAGGAAAGGAAGTTGATCCATAGCCTACTCAGAGACAACTGAGAGTTGGTCTCTGAGCAGCAGCACAAAGGGGTCGAGTCTCTCAATGTCCGTGTGTTGGAGATATTCCACCATATTGGTCCCAGCCTTTAAAACAATGTTAAAGAAGATGTTAAAGATATTGTAGAAATATATTGCAGAAGAGCAGAACTACAATCACACTTTTTCAATGCTATTGCTGTTTTCTACCTCCCTGGTGAGGTACCAATGCGGGAAGTTTGAGAGAGTATTTCTAAAATGTGTATGATCCAATACACACAGTTATTTAAAAAGCTGACGTCTTGTACATGCTCACCAGAACCAAGCCTAATTAAATAACACATTTAATATTAAATAAGTACATGTGCAGTAGCCACTTGGACAATTACAGATCCCCAGGTCAAAACACAACAGAAAGACATGGAAGATCGTATTTTCAAATCACATCTGTGGCCCCCCTAACTGTAATTTGGTATTAGTGGGTCAAAGGATTTATTTGGTTCAAGTGATAATAAGATCATATTTTGAAAACAAGCACTACAGGATGTCATATTTAAAATGACTGTGAGTACCTTTCTTTAGTGACGGTTCTGAGGGGGGCAGGGATTAGTTGAGTGTGCTAATTGGAGCTGTGAAGTGTGCAGAGAAAATACAAATGTTTTCTTTTAATATGAAAACAAAGAACTTTTTTTTAACACCGACCTGGGATTGTGTTTCTTTCCAAGTTTCCTTATTGTTTCTGAGAAGAGACTGTTCACTTGCAAAGTGAACTGGACCCGTGTGACTCGCAGGTAAGGAGAGCCCGTGTTGAACTAAGATGGCTACAGTGAGTTTTCCTGGACAAAGCTCGGGCAAAGGATAGCGCAGAGTGCACCTGCACCTGAGATTGTGTTGAGAAGCTTTGTGATAAGAGCAGGTAAAGAGGGAAAAGAAACACAAGTATTTTCTTTGTTTGAAGAACACATTTTGTTTTAACTGAAACGGGACTACAACTTTTGAAAGGGAAATAGTTGCTAGTGCACTGTATTTTTATTGAGTTTATTAGAAGAAAAAAAGCTTATATTTTGGACAGAACGAACTCGTTTGGCATGCAACTAGCAGCAAACGATGAGAAGCAAACAAAACAGTTAGCAAGTTAGCAAGTTACAGGCTGTCCTAGGTCCGGGGGTGCTTATGGTTGTTTATGGGTTCCCTTACCTTAGCCAGTGTCATGTACGGGTGTCCGTACCTTACTGGAGTGTTTGTTTTTATTATAATATATATACATAATATAATATATAATAATGTAATATTTCAGATAAATCGTCACAGTGAGTGACACCAGCATTATTGGTTTTTTGAGAAATAAAAAAACAGAATGTAGAGAAGAAAATGTTGGAAGGAAGTTGGGAGAAAGTCTGGTCTCCGAAGGAGCACCGGGACTGGTGGAAGCAACAACAACCAGATAAGACAGAGAAAGGAATTGTGATATTGTGTCAGGTTGGTGAGAATCAAGAAAAGAAAATAACAGAAATGGAAGATCATCATAAACAGTAATGTGAATTGAGAGAAGAAGTTGTGAAAAATACGATAGAATTAATAGAACTACAAGGCAAATTAGAAGGGCAAGAAAAGTGGTCAGTAAAGGTGAAGGTGTAGGTGCGCGATGTGCTGCCGTGTTAGGAGCGCGTCGCGACACAGATCACTCCAAGGACGACAGGCCCGATTGGGATGATTTAGATCGCAAAGCATGGGAATATGAAAAAGGAGGTTTTGCTAGCGCTCCTCCCCCATATAATCCGGAATATAAATCAATCACTGATTTTGGTTATAATAATACATTGTATCCAGATCTGACCGCTCTGAAAACGGTCCCAGCTGCACCCATGCAAGTCAAAACTAGACAGAGTAAAGAGGAAGGTCAATCAATAGTCTATACGACTAAAACCCATGTCCCCTTCTCCCCAGGAGAAAAATAAATGATATGGGCGTCCCTCCCAAAATTAAAACCAAACCAGGGTAACACAACTTTTTGGGATATTCTAGATGAAAAGATGGTTATTCACCTCCTTCACCCGCACGATGTACACATCATCGTGAAGGCTAAATGTCCGCCCAACATTTGGATACAGTTACTACGAGAATATCAGACCGGGGAGTGGGCTAATGTAGCCTCTACAGATGAGGAGGAAATAACAGAACTTTTTCACAATGGATCAAGAAAACTGAGATAGTGAAATAATGAAATAATCGAGTGGGATTATTTGACATTTTATTCTAAATAATCATAAGCTTAAATAATAAGTTATAAGGGCTGTTTGAGACACTGCAGGGTCAATAAAACATGCCACAGATCGGATATCTGAATTATCTTTAGATATCAATGTGTATGTGCTTTGTGTGTTTATGTATATGTATAGTTTGAAGGTGATATAAGGTAAATGTCTATGTTTTGGCAATCATTTTAGAATTATATTTAAAAATGTAACAACAGATTTATCATATTCATGAGGATCTTTGGCTCTATACAGAGTGCCTCAAGCATCAGAAATCAGAAAGAAAGACTATTATAAGAAAAGTAATCCAAAATATACATTGAATAAACAGATGGATAATAATAGTAATACATAAATAGTCATGGTGTCTCCACAAGAAGAACCAGAATTTGTTTGTTAAACATCATGTTATGGACAAGCTCTGTCAAAAGTCAAATTCAAGGAAACGAAAGGCTAGAAGAGAGCCTGGTGCAGCCCTGACAGCCTGTGAAAGCAGGAGAATGTAAACAGTCTGGTGACATGTTACAGTCTTTCAGAAAATGTTTGGTTATTGGTGCCTAGCATATAATACCTGAAATGAAAGTCAAAGTAGACCATGGTTTTAAGATGAGTGATGTAGGAAAAGGGTAAGATACCGCAGAAGTATAAGATTACAACTATAGAATAAGTAAGCTCAAGTAATATAAAATGCTTTACAGGAGAAAAGTAAGAATGGAAAGGGAGAGTAAAAGAGAAGGTGTCCTAGGATTATGGGAATCATTATTGAGATCAATGGCCTATTGGCTAATATTTTGTTAGGTACATATATGACTTCAATAAACGAATAATGGAGTGACATCTGTATAAATATAAATAAAACATATTGATAAAAAAACCTGAATACATTTCTTGTAAGAAATTAAGAATAGGAGAAAGAATAGCTGTTAGAATGCAGAGCAATGTTAACCAAAGTTGAAGAGGGTTTGAGTAAGTTGACGAGGGTCTGAGTAAGTTGATAAGGCTTGGGAAGCAGGAAAAGGTGAGTTTGATGTGTGTGAGACAAATGTGCTGCCACTTTTAGCACAGAGAGCTTCTGATGGTGATTGAATGAAACGTGGGAAAATAAATAAACTTGATGTAGGATAAATGAATAAATAATTGAATGAGATATGAGCCGCAGAGACCTCCCACATTGGAAAGTGGACTACAGCAGATAATCCTCTCCTCTCCCAGGGCAGGGTGATTAAGTGGGGACGCGTGTGAAGAGTGCAGGTGGACCCAGGTGAGTTGTGAAAGAAAGAAGAAACAAAAATAATAAGGCACGCGTGCAAACAATCAAAATAATACTAAGTGAATAACAAATTAAACAATAAAGTGAAAGATAATCAACACACAAAATAATGGCAATATAGAACCAAACAAAATACACAAGCCATATTGCATAAAGTGAAGTGAAATATAAATATAATAAGTAATGGTGATTAAGGAGCTAATTAACACCGTCCGTGACATTTACATTGGTTGGGTGTGTGGATACCAGTAATAATTTTTGTTTTATTGAAATACAAAATAATTCTATTTTTCCGAAGTGCTGAACTTTAATACAGTCTAGAAAGATTAATATTTTTTGTCTTGGGCTATATTATTATTACCATAGTTTTTCTATTGTATAAGTATCTTGGAGTAGAGGCATAGGTGGGCATGTGGGCAGAGGAGTAGGAAGGCCGGTCAAGCAAATAAGCTTGCTAAGGTACGCAGCAGCAGCAAGCAGCCCCCACATCCAGCCAGCCAGCCAGTCTGGCTGGCAGTGACTGAGTGGTTGACAGACGGCAAGCAACGGAATGTACGTGCTCTGTGATGTCATAGCAGTCAGCTGAGAGAGGCTCGTGATGTCATCGCTGAGCTGGCTGGCTGACTGGCTGGCTGGCGGGCTGGCTGGCTCTGTGTGTGTGTGTGTTTGTGTGTGTGTCTGTTTTTCTGTTTGTCAGTCTGTCTGTCTGTCTGTCTCTCTCTCTCTCTCTCTCCCTCTCAATTCATTTGTATTGTCAAAAGCAATTGGACATACATACATTCATACATATATATATATATATATATATATATATATATATATATACATACATACATACATGCTAGAAAGTCATTACTATGTTATCTTAAAGGCTAACTAAGCAGAACATATATCATTATCGAACAGAGTTCATAGGTCTATACATGGTATTAGGGAACAGGCACGTAGGTCATTCTGTTTGACATTGTCTCCAAGGTTCTCATTGTAAATAACAAAGAGAAATCAAAATACCTTATGGCCTCCTGACCTTCTAGCTTGACCTTATCTTTCTTAAGTATACAAGAGAGAAAAACAGTTGTGAGAAAAGAATTTCTAACTTTCCTTCCACACATACATACATACATACATACATACATACATACATACATAAATACATACATACATACAAACCAGAGGCATGCAAAAAAATATAAAGAGGAAGAAAATGTTGTATAGCACATACAAAAGGGATGGTGATGAAACAAAATACATAGAATATGTTGAGCTGCAAAGAGATCTTAAGAAAGGGATCAGGAAAGCAAAGAGGGAAATAGAAAGAAACATAGCTCTTGGAGCTACAACCAATGCAATGAGCTTTTTTCAAAATTACAACAGCAAGCGGTCAATTAAGGAGGAGGTGAAACAGATAAAGGGCAAAAATTGAGGTATCTTGGAAAACGAACAAGATGTGGCAAATATTCTAAATGAGTATTTCACAGAGGTTTTTACAAAAGAAAAAACAGATGACATGCCACAGGTTGACAATCAATCCAGTCAAACCCTAAGAGAGATCAGGATAAATGAGGAGGAGGTACTAAAGGGACTAGCAGAATTAAAATCAAACAAATCACCTGGGCCAGATGGGATATTTCAAACAGTACTTAAAGAAATGAGGGAAATTATGTATAGGCCGTTAACTCGATTATTTCAAATGACACTTAGAACAGGGGATGTTCCCACTGACTGGAAGACAGCAAATTTCATACCAATCCACAAGAAAGGGGACAAAACTGAGCCAGGAAATTACAGACCAATCAGTCTCACCTGCATCACCTGTAAAATGTTGGAAAAAATGATTAGACAGAAAATAGAGGAGCATCTCAATGAAAACCATATTCTTGGAGATAGTCAACATGGGTTTAGACGAGGCAGATCATGTCTTACTAACTTAATACATTTTTTTGAACATGCAACTGCAGCTGTAGATCACGTGAAAGCATATGATATGATATACTTAGATTTCCAAAAAGCTTTTGATAAGGTTCCACACCAAAGACTGATCCTCAAATTGGAAGCTGTAGGCATTCAGGGTCATGTAAGTAGATGGATTATGAACTGGTTGATGTATAGGAAACAGATTAGAGGAGTCACTTCTAACTGGAGTGAGGTTGTTAGTGGAGTTCCACAGGGATCAGTACTAGGGCCTTTGCTTTTTCTAATCTATATTAATGATCTGGACTCTGGGATACTTAGCAACCTTGTCAAATTTGCAGATGATACTAAAATAGGTGGCTTAGCAGATACAATCTTGGCAGCACATGCTATTCAGAGGAACTTAGATAAATTCAGTTGTGGGCTGACACCTGGCAAATGAAATTCAATGTGGACAAGTGCAAGGTAATACATGCAGTAAAACAAAAATGTCCACTATAATTACACTATGGGAGGTACAGATCTAGATGAAGTAATGCATGAGAAAGACCTAGGAATCTATGTGGATTCACTTTCTCCATCCAAACAATGTGGGGAAGCAATACAAAAGGCATACAGAATGCTAGGGTATATCGTCAAAAGTGTAGAATTTAAAACAAGGGAAGTAATGTTAAGACTGTACAATGCGCTAGACCTCATCTGGAATACTGTGTACAGTTCTGGGCACCACACTTCAAGAAGGATATTGCTGCTTTAGAGACAGTTCAGAGGAGAGCAACCAGACTTATTCCAGGTCTGAAGGGAAAGTCCTACTCGGAGAGACTGAGGGAACTGAACCTTTTCACCCTGGAACAGAGGAGATTACGTGGGGACTTGATCCAAGTCTTCAAAATCATGAAAGGTTCCTCAAACTAGAGGAGCTTTTCCAGATCAGCAGGGACACACGCACCAGGGGACAACAAATGGAAATTGGGCTTCAAGGCATTCAAGATGGAAAGTGGTAGAAGCTGAAAGTTTGGGAACATTTAAAAATAGACTGGATAGGATCCATGGATCACTTAGATATTAATGGACACCAAACGAGCATGATGGGTCGAATGGCCTCCTCTCGTTTGTAAACTTTCTTATGTTCTTATGTTCTTATGAATGTTCCCTAAGCATGTTTCAAATGTTCCCTAATTTATGTTACAAATGTGCCTTAGCACCTCTCTCTCTCTCTCTCTCTCTCTCTCTCTCTCTGTCTCAATTCAGTGCATTTGTATTGTCAAAGCAATTGGACATGCATACATACATACATACATATATATGGAAAATAAACAATATGTGTACATCTCTGCATTAATGGTGCCCTAACAGATGTGCAAGTTACATGACAGACAGACAGACAGACACTCACACACACTTTCACACACACACACACACACACTTTCACAGACAGACAGACAGACACACACACACACACACACACACACACACACTTGTATACCTGACACGTATAGAAGACTGGATAGGGAGATATAAATAGCAATGGGGAGACTCTTGTACTTGGTGTGGCTCTATCCATATAGTGGGGCCAGCAGCCACTTAGCAGGTGTAGCAATAGAAGCTCAGCCTGGGGAGACTGGATTTAGCATTTCCTCTCCATTTTGATAAGTATCCATAATCATTTCTGCAAAATACTTCTATGATACCTATGTATGTTTTTTACTTGTACTATATTATACTATCAAGTATCAGTGTACACATACAATGTGACCTGTTACATTAATACAGAGGCCACGGAAGGCCAGATCAGTAATAGCCACTGTCCCCTGATATTACACTTTTTTACAATCACTTTGGCACTCATTTCAGAACCTTGATGTCATTTTTCAAAACTCTAGACACTAAACTCACACCCGATGATCAAAATGCACATTTTTCAATTGCTTGGATACAATACACATCAACCTCAGATCATTTGTTCATTGAACTAAAATGATACAACTTAACGTCAAAGTATTACCATTTCAAAATGCAATTCACACATTACATCTGAGATCACTGTCTATTCATTTCATTACAAAGATCTAACTATCAATTGATACAGCTGCTCAAAATGATAAGTGACTGTTGCATTACTCTTAATTCATAGTTTTATGGAAACTGACGAACAGTATTCCATGTTTCGATCATGAAAGTTTCAGGATAATGAGATCCATTGACACCAATAACCGAGGAGCATGAACCAGTTGGACTACATTATCTATGGATGTAATATTTCATCATCATTCATCATCATGTAGCACTTTTCCACACCATGTTTTCAGTGTGGAAGGAAAGTTAGAAATTCTTTCTCTAATACCTGTTTTTCTCTCTTGTATACTTAAGAAAGATAAGGTCAAGCTAGAAGGTCAGGCCAGAAGGTAGTTTGATTTCTGCTTGTTATTTACGATGAGAATCTTGGAGACAATGTCAAACAGTATGATTGAAGTGCCTGCTCCCTAATCCATGTGTTGATCTATGAACTCTGTCCTATAATGATATAAATTCTGCTTAGCTAACTTTTAAGATAACATAGTAATGACTTGATTATAACCAGCTCTTTGATTTTTGTGTATAAAAGCTCTGACTGTTAAAATGAAGGCAGAGCGACTTTGGGATCTTCTTGAATCACTGTTCCTCTCCACGCTGCGTGTATTAAAGGCATTGCAACTAACGCTCCAACCTGGTTGAAGATGATTGTTCTTCCACATCAGATTTGACATTACTGTATGTATGCAGGCCCTTGTAATTGCTTTTCCAATACTGCCAACTGGTTATTGATGATTGATTTCACATTGTGGTACGAGTATCGAGTGAAATGAGTGCTATCCACCCGAGCAACACAGTGATAACATGGAGCCGGCAGGTCATCCAGGTCACAATAGAGGTCAAGCAGTGGGAGGAGGAAGACGTGGTGGTCAAAGGAATGGAAGGGGACATGCACCCCTTCTGAGAGGTGGTCGTGGGCCTCGTCATAGAGGAGGGCTTAGGCCTCACCAGAGAGGCAGCCATGGGCCTCATTTGAGAGGTGTTGGGGGAACGTGGTAGAGGACAAGGCCACGGACCAGACAGCGGCAGCAACAGCAAATAGTGTCCAGTGAAATCCGAGAAATAGTTGTAGAACATGTTGTAAATCATGGCATGACCATGACTGAGGCAGCTACAATGATTCAATCAAACCTCAGAATCAACTCAGGATCAACTGTGGCCTCAATCATCAGAAATGTCCGTACTGAGAAGCGGCAAGTCTTCAGCATGCACTAAACATTAGGCTACTCTCAATTGTCAAATGACTGTATACTGCATACCAATGTGTAGCACAGAGTATAGTGTGCCTTTTGAAAGAAATGCAGACAGAGTGAAGCAGCTGATGACTGAGTATGTTCAGGTATGTTCAGTTTCAAGATGCCTCTTGTGAAAAATGGTTGTGAGAACCTGAACCTGAACACAGGGCTGATGGAAATTTAGAAGTACAGTAATCAATCCTTTGTTTTGCTTTTTACACTAAGCCAGGTGAGGAACACTGCAGTTGACATTTTACTGTAGTTTTGTTCGTTTTTGTAGCTAATTATTGTTGCATGGATTCAAAGAAACCTATGGTGTGATTTGATTGTATTGCATCAATACATTTCAGATTTTGTTCAATGATTCCACTGTGTCTGTAGTATTCTCTCTACTAGTCCTTTTACAGTGATGTATTTATGTGTAGTACCATAATGAAACATGTATCACATATTTTGTACTACAATATTTAATGATTGTACGAACAACTACACAGTGAAACTATCGGTATCGGTATCTATGTTACTATGGTATTTCATGATAAATGAGTTATTTGAACCAACAAGTCTGCAAGTGCTAGGTTTCTTTAAAGATATGAATGCACAATGCAATGTTTTGAACATTGGACAGCCTGTGTTACAAGTGATGACCGTTTTGAGTTTTGTGTCTAGTTTTGAAAAATGACATCAAGGTTCTGAAATGAGTGACAAAGTGATTGTAAAAAACTGTATATTCATCCTATTTAATGTGCTCTTTTAAAATGTACTTTTCTTTTTTATGTTGCCATTTCTGTTCTACCAATGTTTCAGTTGTTAGCCAAAGATTGACAGAGTACATCTCATACACACAGGCCAGACAGCAAAGATTTATTTTTGAAATTCAATTACAAATGCTGCATGAACTCATCAATACGATTAGAGCTCCTGAAAGCAATATAACTAACTCACTCTACAGCATCTCATTAGCAGTGAAAAGAAACCAAGAAAGTTGGGACAGTCGACTGTTTACCACTATGTAACATCACCTTTTCTTTTAATAACACTTATTAAGCACTTGGGCACTGAAGACACCACTTGGTTAAGTTTAGCAAACGGGATTTTCCCCCATTCATCCATTATGCATTTCCTCAGCTGCGCAACTGCACAGGGCCTTCGTTGTCTTAATTTGCACTTCATAGTGCGCCACACATTCTCAATTCGGAGACAGGTCAGGACTGCAGGCAGGCCATGCTAGCACCCGCACTCTCTGCCTATGCAACCATGCGCTTGAAATCTGGGCAGAATGTGGTTTGGCGTCATCCTGCTGAAAAATGCAGGGATGTCCCTGGAAAAGACGATGTCTGGATGGCAGCATATGTTGCTCCAAAATGTGTACATCTCTTTCTGCAAAAATGGTGCCCTCACAGATGTGCGAGTTACATGACAGACACTCATACACACTGTCACACCCATACACACACAAACACACACTTTCACAGACAGACAGACACACGCACACACACACACACACACACACACACACTTTCACAGACAGACAGACAGATACACACACTTTCACACACAATCACTTTCACAGACAGACACACACACACACTTTCACACAGAGACAGACACACACACACTTACATACATACATACATACATACATACAGTGAGGGAAAAAAGTATTTGATCCCCTGCTGATTTTGTACATTTGCCCACTGACAAAGAAATGATCAGTCTATAATTTTAATGGTAGGTGTATTTTAGCAGTGAGAGACAGAATAACAACAAGAAAATCCAGAAAAACGCATTTCAAAAAAGTTATAAATTGATTTGCATGTTAATGAGGGAAATAAGTATTTGATCCCCTATCAATCAGCAAGATTTCTGGCTCCCAGGTGTCTTTCATACAGGTAACGAGCTGAGATTAGGAGCACTCTCTTAAAGGGAGTGCTCCTAATCTCAGCTCGTTACCTGTATAAAAGACACCTGTCCACAGAAGCAATCAATCAATCAGATTCCAAACTCTCCACCATGGCCAAAGAGCTGTCCAAGGATGTCAGGGACAAGATTGTAGACCTACACAAGGCTGGAATGGGCTACAAGACCATCACCAAGCAGCTTGGTGAGAGGGTGACAACAGTTGGTGCGATTATTCGCAAATGGAAGAAACACAAAATAACTGTCAGTCTCCCTCAGTCTGGGGCTCCATGCAAGATCTCACCTCGTGGAGTTTCAATGATCATGAGAACGGTGAGGAATCAGCCCAGAACTACATGGGAGGATCTTGTTAATGATCTCAAGGTAGCTGGGACCATAGTCACCAAGAAAACAATTGGTAACACACTATGCCGTGAAGGACTGAAATCCTGCAGCGCCCGCAAGGTCCCCCTGCTCAAGAAAGCACATGTACAGACCCGTCTGAAGTTTGCCAATGAACATCTGAATGATTCAGAGGAGAACTGGGTGAAAGTGGTCTCAGATGAGACCAAAATCAAGCTCTTTGCCATCAACTCAACTCGCCGTGTTTGGAGGAGGAGGAATGACCCCAAGAACACCATTCCCACCATCAAACATGGAGGTGGAAACATTATGCTTTGGGGCTGTTTTTCTGCTAAGGGGACAGGACAACTGCACCGCATCAAAGGGACGATGGACGGGGCCATGTACCGTCAAATCATGGGTGAGAACCTCCTTCCCTAAGCCAGGGCATTGAAAATGGGTCAAATACTTATTTCCCTCATTAACATGCAAATCAATTTATAACTTTTTTGAAATGCATTTTTCTGGATTTTCTTGTTGTTATTCTGTCTCTCACTGCTAAAATACACCTACCATTAAAATTATAGACTGATCATTTCTTTGTCAGTGGGCAAACGTACAAAATCAGCAGGGGATCAATTACTTTTTTCCCCCACTGTACATACATATATATGGAAAAGAAACATTACAAGTATAAATCACAATAAGATGTAATAAAGTACAGATAAACAAAGTGTAATAAAATGTGATCTGTTTGAAAATGCAGGGACGTCACTGGAAAAGATGATGTCTGGATGGCAGCATATGTTGCTCCAAAATGTGTACATCTCTTCTGCAAAAATGGTGCCCTCACAGATGTGCGAGTTACATGACAGACAGACAGACAGACACTCACACACACTGTCACACCCACACACACACTTTCACAGAGAGACATATACACACACACACACACACACACACACACACACACACACTTTCACACAGAGACAGGCACACACGTACAGACACATACACTAACTTTCACACAGAGACAGACACACACACACACACACACACACACACATACATACATACATATGGAAAAGAAACAATACTTTTATAAATCACAATAAGATGTAATAAAGTACAGAAAAACTAAATGTAAGAAAATGTGATCTTTAATACACACAAATATGTATGGCTGGTCGGATGCGTCTTGGACTCGGGTTCCTCTTCATTACGTATAACGCTTTTGCCTTTTGCTAAAGCTTTCCGTGGAGGGGATCGTGGGTGAGTTTGTACCATTCTTGGGGGGCTCTGCCTTGTTGGGGCGGAGCTGTGATCCAGGTGAACAGCAGATCGGGCATAGGTGGTCATGTGGGCAGAGGAGTAGGAAGGCCGGTCAAGCAAATAAGCTTGCTAAGGTACGCAGCAGCAGCAAGCAGCCCCCCCATCCAGCCAGCCAGCCAGTCTGGCTGGCAGTGACTGAGTGGTTGACAGACGGCAAGCAACGGAATGTACGTGCTCTGTGATGTCATAGCAGTCAGCTGAGAGAGGCTCGTGATGTCATCGCTGAGCTGGCTGGCTGGCTGGCTCTGTGTGTGTGTGTGTCTGTGTCTGTCTGTTTTTCTGTTTGTCAGTCTGTCTGTCTGTCTGTCTCTCTCTCTCTCTCTCTCTCTCTCTCTCTCTCCCTCTCAATTCAATTCATTTGTATTGTCAAAGCAATTGGACATACATACATACATACATACATATATGTAGCGTAAGGTACACTTATACATTTCAATTAAAGAAGTGAATTCATAGTATCACCTTATCACGAATCCTGGAGTCTTGTAGAACTCAATTTCTGTAATAATTGGACGCAGACACCAATTCCAAAGATATAAATTGTCAAATTTATTTAAAAACAAAGACTAAATGTAGCACTACACTAATTATACAAAAGGGAAAAACTAATTAAAATTCAACTCTAGATCAACAAATCAAAGACAAATCACTTCCGTGACCAAATCAAAGACCATGGGATCCCATAGGATAACACACAAATCGTTAAACAAAAAAGGTTATAAACACATTGACTACAATACCGGTTAGTAATTCTAGGAATCACTAAGAAACAGTTGAAAGTGCTAAATTGCAGTTTCAGAAGATGAAAAAAAACTGTAACTGATGGGATATGTAGTACTTTATACTCGAGTGGTCTATGCGATTACACCCTGTTGGTGTTATTAAGAACGCCAAGTACCAGAATGCAGAGCGGGACTGTTTTTTGTGCCGTGACTTGTCGGGGGAAAAAGGCGCAGAAAAAACGGACGAGAAGGTGAAGGTAGTATGGCGGTGATGCACGCGTTGGTGAAGTGGGAAAGCGGGGTCGACAAAGACTCTTACAGCGTGATTCCCACTGCTTGCTTTCGCAATTTTGATTTATTCAGCATTGCTGATGATGACGAAGAGACGACTCGAAACTTCAGAGCAGAGTGGAGAGACACGAACAAACCTCCAAAAGGTGGATGGCCTGTCCATGAAGCGCAGATCATTATGACTGGTAACAATGTTTATTTAAAAAAAAAACATTAAAGTCTTTACATGCTATTTGATATATACAATCACAGTATATTTGAAATGAATGTTTAAGTTATTAATGTGTTGTACTTCTAACATACTCTTATAACATGGTAGGTGGTGGTGAGGGCGCTAAAACTCGTCATACTTGACTGGCATTTGTAAGAACGATTTATTGTGTGTTGTGCTATACAATAAAATCCCCCAAATCACAAAATAAATTAAACCAGATATAATTTAACTTCAGTTTTGATTCAGTGTTGGCTGTTCATCTTAATTTGTATGGTCAAAGCACAGTATTTTTATGACAAATAAATATAATCCCCAAATATCTGTGGACATAATGCAGGGTTTTATTTATTTTATTTTTATTTTAGGAAAAGAAGGCGAACTAAGAAGAAAACTTAATGACCTTACAAAAATGCCCTGTCCTAAAATGAAGAGAGTACCTAAACCAAACAAAAAACTTCAAATTTCAGATGATAGTGACCTTGATGAACCACAGTTACCGGTGAGATAATTACTGCAAATATTAAATAAATGTATTGCAGGATTGTTTTTTTTTAATCATATTCATATATATATATATTTTCATTTTAAACTCTTTTCCTCTCTGAATACAGCACAAAATAAGAAAGAAAACCGATGGAGCTTCAAGAATTAGATCCCGTCATATTCTACAGACATTTAAAGAGTCCAGTGAAGTTGAGCTACAGCAAAAAGTTAAGCAGCTCGAAAAGGAAAACACAAGACTTAAAAATGAAAACCAATGTCTTCGAAACCGTATGGTTGATGGTAAGTTTTTTTTATTTATAGCAAATAATTCCTTATCTTGATAAATGTTATTCTTCAGTAATTTAGATTCCAGAGTAATGTATTATAGTTGATCATACTGAAGTTATCTAGAACCACAATACAGACTCTTAATGTGCACTGTCTAATAGTTTAATAATACTGATTATTAAATAAAGTTTTTCAACATAACTTCATAATCCTACATTAATGACTATATGCATTACATTAGACCTGGAAATTCTTGTATTTTATCTTTTTTATTTTTTTTGTAGCTAATGTTAATGACCCACAAAAAGGTCAGTTTGCCAATAACATAGAGTGGTTTTGTTTTCACTTTGTATTAAATATATTACTAGAAATGATTATCATTTAATACTAAGGTTTTTTTCTCCAGAGATTCCAGACCTTTTGGACAATCTGAAAAAAATTGTAACAAAAGCCACATTTATCAGCAATGAAGACAAAAGTGTGTCACCATCAAGTGGTTCTGACAGCCCCACAGCAAATTGTTCTGAATCTGACAAAGAATCACCAAAACAGGTATAACACTCTTGGTCTACAATATTACAAAGACAAGGTAAAAATATATATATTGAAAACAAATATTGGTTGTAAACAATCTAATGATGCTACATTATCAGTTATATTCATAGTTATAGTTGATAATAAGAATGTAATTGAATTATGGGTGTCACAGATTCACTGACTTTATTATGTCTGTAAATTAATAAACTTAGAATTGAGACATACTGTGGTCTTTAATAACACATTTCTGTAACAAAATCACAGCCTTACTGATAATGTATTCCACTTAACATAATATAAGAATAGTTTGGGGATAAACTTGTTTTTTATTTACCATTGTCTTTTAGGTGGAAAAGTTCCCAGGCACTGGAGTTTACATTGACAAACTGTCCTGGATCCTTGCAGAGAGGTGCAGCACGAATACGTCATATGCAAGAACCCTGACGGTTGCTGTCTTTGACTTTCCAACATTACTAAAGAGCAATCTTCGTGGTGGTGGCAGCAAGAGAGATCCAACTTCGGAGACATTAAGATCCTCATTGATGTTATTGAGGATCATATACAGCTGCCTTCGGAAGGACACGACGTGTTTCAGTTGCGGGGCTTTGCAGCCCAGCGGGACCCTCTTAATGCCAGACATCAGCTGCCCGAGCCGGTGCGGATGAACGGAGGGACGTTAGACAGCGTTACCTTCCGGGCAGGAGCAGCGAGCGGCAACACCGGGGTGAAAGTGTCGTCTAACACTGTGCCATTAGCCACTAGCTGATTGAGCAGATCAGTGGTTTTTAAGAAGATAACAATGGCAGCAGACTTGATATTTTCACACCCTGCTACCTCCCCAACCGCTAACACACACTGCTCTAGGGGGCAGAACTGCACCGGAGCGATCTTGACTCCATGGCGTCGGGTCAGTTTTTCAAAAGACGCATTCAGGGGGTCCGACCCCCCGACCCGGGAAGAACTACCGGTACTCCCCCCTCCCCTCCCCTGTTCCCCCACAATAAGAAAAGCACTGAAAACAGAAGACAAAATAAACAAACTGAAAAAAGTAAAGCAACAAAAAAACGCAGCCAAAGGACAGAGCTCTCAGCAGCACTCCCGCTCACTGCAGACCCCTCCCACACACTCCCAGCTGAGAGAGAGAGAGAGAGAGAGAGAGAGAGAGAGAGAGAGAGAGAGTTAGTGTCTGTCTGTCTCTCTCTCTCTGTAGATGCATCATAGGGAACATATGTAACAATCTCTCTTTTTGTTTACCAAAAATGAGAATGAACGTATTTCAAGTGGGTGTTGCCTTGGTTGGAAACGTTTTAAGATTATTTATGAAGTGTAAAGTGGATTTGTCTCAGTTCTCCGTAGTTTTCAATGTATGTGCCATTCAGTAGCGTTCATGTTACAGATGTGCCCTATGCAGTGGTAGGGTCAATAAAATGTCAGTAAAACTTTATTTTAGCAATTATGGAGGGGAAGAACTGCAAATAGCGGGTCCCCACTAATTATCTAACTTACCAACAACGTTTCAAATTAGGTCTTGCGAAGCTGCCAAATAATGCTGTATAATCGTATGTGTCTTCATACACCGGCTGCTATAGTCTGATAGCTTTGATTATATATATATATATATATATATATTTTTTTTTTTTTTTTGTCTCGTGAACCACAAATGCTATTTGCTTGATTTTTACAGAGTATGTTATAAATACCAGTTATGAAGCCTGACAAATTGTATGCTGTAATTATGAATATTTTCAAATCATTTGTTTGTTTTTCCTAACATGTTACAAATGTTTCCTATGTGAAAGATGCATTATATCTTAATAACGTCTAAACAATTAAAGATATACAGATTATTATTTTCGGTAAAGTTATAACACATTGCTATTAACTATGTGTGTCAGTAAAAGTTTAAAAAATCCTAATAATTTTTTATTGATCCTGCAAAATAGGTGTTTAGGGAACATTTGTAACATTAGGGTTACGATTTGCCATAGACGCGGAATGAGTTTGATTGTGATGTTAAATGGGGTTTAAAGACGCAGTCACCTCGGTGCTGATTACTATTGCTGTGTTTCTCCACTTCTACTCCATGCTTGGGAACGCCCACATCCAGTGACGTCAAAACCGGTGGAAAAGCGGGCCGGTTCAAAAAAGATCAGCTGGATCCCAGGCCGAGCAGCAGCTCCGGCTCCAGCACCGGCACCATGTCGCTGGAAAAGCGCTAAGTGAGCTCACAGTGAGCTCAGTGTAATGTCTGCTCTGGTGAGCTCACAGTGTGACCTAGTCGTGAGTTCACGTCTTCACTGGGTAGTCCTTGACAACTTAATTGACTCAATTCTTGGGCTTAATTGGTCAAAATGACCATTGGTTGAAGGTACTCAGGGACTGATGTGTAGAGAGACTTATTAAACCTGCAGGATTGTGGTTTTCCCAGAACAGAATTAACCAGTGTAGCGTTATGTTGGGTGTATTCTGATAAGAGCATTTTAGCTCTGAGCTGAAGCACTGATCTAAAGAAGACCTCTCCCCCCCAAATTTATCAGATTTCCTTAACTCATCAGCATGTGAACTGGTTTACATCAAAGTGACAGTCTTGGGAGGATGGCACCGAGAATGGGCCAAATAGCTTGGAATCCCTGCTGTGAGATGTCTGGGGAAGGGGGCCTGTAGGAAATAAAAACTCTTTGAAATGGACGAGAGCCGAAATCCCGACACAGAGCTACGAACCCGCGCCAACCGGCATTTCCAAAAGATGGCATGGATTGACATCAGTCATAAATCAAGCCCCCCTCCAATAGGACACTGGGGGCTGAAACCGAAATCCAATCTCACAAACTAAAGAACCAATCACCTATTGATCTGACAGGCCTATAAAGGATAACGCACGGCATCTCTATCTCTCTCTCACCTAAACCAGTAACTCGCTGCCACAGCTGAACTTGTATCTCTGTTGTCAGAACCGGAACCAGAAACCAACTAAGTCTTTGCCAGCAACAGAAGGGTTAAACTGGGAGAAGGAGATTGAGCCGTAGGAAGAATTCTTTTAAAGGACTTTATTAAATAAAGAACTTTACAGACTGCACATGCCCACCTGTGCCCAGCCATCCAGCTGGACAATTGACTAAGTCGACTGAATACGAAAGTCATTTAAATAGCTATTTGAGTCTTAAGAAACTTGACCCTTGGAACGAACAGGGCCCTGCTTTCCTCAAAGACTTTGTCTTCAAGTTTGTGGTTAAAATACTTAATTTAATCCCTGTATTGTATGGAATAATAATAACAACTGTAAAACATAAGAGAAGGGCCTAATAATAAACACAATACACAATAGACTAGAACCCTTAGAATATAATAATACGAACATCTTCATGATTAGTATGATTGTACTTTGGATAATATATTAATGCAAGTTGATAACATATTTTACAGAAAATGGGTTTTAGGAATTGTGACCAAAAAACTAAAATAATTGCTTCAGGGACCACTGCTCCTTTTATCAAGACCAATGTATAGCCCACTTTTCTTTTAAATTATGTTTAAAACAAAATTGAAGAAGCAGTGGTTAGTTCTGAATCAAACATATTGACCCCCTCACTCAATCTGTAAGTCCTGCAGCAAACATTGGAATATGCATAGATATTTGCACAGACTGGTATAAATGTCCCTTATAACTAACCAAATGCCATTTTTGTTGTTTGAAAAGTGCCCAACATCTTACCAGTATGTCCTTTTAGTATGTCACAAAGGTTCCCTAAGGCACAGAAACTTAGAATACAGAGCAAACACAAGTTTCAACCATTGAAATACTTACTAATTTGATTGTTTCACGGACATCAATATCTGGACAATCATAAATATCAAGACTGGCCGTTTCTGGTGCACCTCCAAGCAGCACATGGATCATTGCAGGACTTCCGATATGGAGGGAATTAAGTGGTCAGGTTCTCCTTCAAATAACAATGTTTTATCAGTGATTCCTGAGGAGGGAGGAAATCAAATAAGAATACACATCAAATCACATATATATATATATACAGTGAGGGAAAAAAGTATTTGATCCCCTGCTGATTTAGTATGTTTGCCCACTCACAAAGAAATGATCAGTCTATAATTGTAATGGTAGGTGTATTTTAACAGTGAGAGACAGAATAACAACAAAAAAATCAAGAAAAACGCAAAATTTCAAAAAAGTTATACATTGATTTGCATGTTAATGAGGGAAATAAGTATTTGACCCCTTCGACTTAGTACTTGGTGGCAAAACCCTTGTTGGCAATCACAGAGGTCAGACGTTTCTTGTAGTTGGCCACCAGGTTTGCACACATCTCAGGAGGGATTTTGTCCCACTCCTCTTTGCACATCCTCTCCAAGTCATTAAGGTTTCGAGGCTGACGTTTGGCAACTCGAACCTTCAGCTCCCTCCACAGATTTTCTATGGGATTAAGGTCTGGAGACTGGCTAGACCACTCCAGGACCTTAATGTGCTTCTTCTTGAGCCACTCCTTTGTTGCCTTGGTTGTGTGTTTTGGGTCATTGTCATGCTGGAATACCCATCCATGACCCATTTTCAATGCCCTGGCTGAGGGAAGGAGGTTCTCACCCAAGATTTGACGCTACATGGCCCCGTCAATCGTTCCTTTGATGTGGTGCAGTTGTCCTGTCCCCTTAGCAGAAAAACACCCCCAAAGCATAATGTTTCCACCTCCATGTTTGACGGTGGGGATGGTGTTCTTGGGGTCATAGGCAGCATTCCTCCTCCTCCAAACACGGCGAGTTGAGTTGATGCCAAAGAGCTCGATTTTGATCTCATCTGACCACAACACTTTCACCCAGTTCTCCTCTGAATCATTCAGATGTTCATTGGCAAACTTCAGACGGGCCTCTACATGTGCTTTCTTGAGCAGGGGGACCTTGCAGGCGCTGCAGGATTTCAGTCCTTCACTGCGTAGTGTTACTAATTGTTTTCTTGGTGACTATGGTCCCAGCTGCCTTGAGATCATTAACAAGATCCTCCCGTGTAGTTCTGGGCTGATTCCTCACCGTTCTCATGATCACTGAAACTCCACGAGGTGAGATCTTGCATGGAGCTCCAGACCGAGGGAGACTGACAGTTATTTTGTGTTTCTTCCATTTGCGAATAATCGCACCAACTGTTGTCACCTTCTCACCAAGCTGCTTGGTGATGGTCTTGTAGCCCATTCCAGCCTTGTGTAGGTCTACAATCTTGTCCCTGACATCCTTGGACAGCTCTTTGGCCATGGTGGAGAGTTTGGCATCTGATTGATTGATTGCTTCTGTGGACAGGTGTCTTTTATACAGGTAATGAGCTGAGATTAGGAGCACTCTCTTAAAGGGAGTGCTCCTAATCTCAGCTCGTTACCTGTATAAAAGGGGACAATATTAGGTATAGATATCCTTAGAGAAGCCGGCGCACTAGTGGATGCTAATAATAATTGCATAATATGGACCAATACACACGGGAATAAAAAGAATACACAAAGATACGCAACAAATTGTGCTAGTATCTCACTCACACCGTCAACACCTCATATATGGCCAGACACACCACTTGGACACGTATGTCAGGAATTTCCTGATGTTTGGGCAACACATAAACTAGATTGTGGTCTGGCACAAATTGAACCTATAGTAATCCCAGGTCCAGTACACAAAGCACATAAACAGTATCCTATTAAACCAGAAGCTTTTACAGCAGTTCAGACAATTATTCAAACATTGCAAAATGAAGGAATAATACGCGAAACGCATTCAACCACTAATTCTCCAATCTGGCCAGTGGCAAAACCAGACGGCTCATGGTGACTCACAATTGATTACACACAATTGAATAAAGTTACACCCCGGTTACACCCGATTGTAGCCAATCCCAACACTATATTAAATGATTTGAAACCTGAACACTCTATTTTTACCGTCCTGGATATTAGCAATGGATTTTGGAGCCTGCCACTCCACTCTGATTCCCAAGATAAATTTGCGTTTACTGTATGTGACAAACAGTACACATGGACTTGAGTGCCACAGGGATTTCACAACAGTCCGACACTCTTTCACCAGGCAATGGCCAAGACCTTAGAAGGAATGGATCTGACACCCTGGAATAGTTTAATCATCCAGTACGTGGATGATCTTTTGATTGCGTCTCCTGATGAGTCCTCGGTGTCTTACAAAAGGCAGGATTTAAAGCAAGCCCTAAGAAAGCACAAATAGGCTTAATTAAGGTTCAATATCTCGGACACAACATTTCACAAGGACAAAAATCTATGACGCATAATAGGCAAGAAGCCATTCTAAATATGCCAAAACCACATAATGTTAGGGCTGTGCGTAAAGTTATGGGGCTCCTTAATGATTGCCGCACTTTCATCCCTAATTTCACACAAGCCACAGGTCCGATACAGGCGTTAATCAAAGGGAGCCCGGCTCCCTTGGACCCCATAGACTGGGGACATGAACAGGAAATAGCCTATCGTGTAATAAAACAGGCTCTCAGCAATGCCCCCGCCCTCGGGTTACCAGATCATACTAAACCATTTCACCTCTACTGTTCCCAAGATGGGATCTATTATACAGCAGTTCCGACACGTCCCGTCGCCTATTACTCCACAAAGCAACCTACGGTAGCAGCAGGCATGCATCGCTGTATGGCAGCAGTAGACTGCGCCTCTTGGGCAGTGCAGGCATGCGATTCGTTTGTAATGAACACACAGTTGATTCTGCACACAGGACACACGTTAGTTGAATTATTACACACCGGCAAATTGCGTTCAGTCTCCGATAGTAGACGAGCTAGATGGGAAGCTGTTTTGCTCCCCAGAGATAAATCCATACAAATAATAAAAGACACACGAGTAAACCCAGCAGATGGGATGTTAGGGGAGGGAGAAGAGCATACATGCTCTGAGCTGGTTCTCCAGGAGGACCACAGTCGCTTCCTAGAAAAACCCCTCACACACCCTGACTTGGGCTGAACAGTGTATTGGCAGGGATCCTGATTTTACGACGGTGCTATCATCCAATACCACCGCCCACCCAGTGTGGGGAATTCCATCTTTTATTTTCCTGGATCCATCAACATATAGTTCCAAGTGGCAGAACTCGTGGCGCTGACTGAGTCATTAAAAATAGCGAAAGACATTAAAGTTAACATTTTCACTGACAGTCACTATGCATTTGGAGTAGTACACGACTATATGGCAACCTGGGAACGTAGAGGGTTTATAACAACAGCAGGAGAAGTAATCAAAAATTATGAGTATGTCCTTAGTTGAATCATGGACAGATAACAAATGTATCCAAATGACACGCACCTATGCAAATGCCCTTAATAAAACAAAATGTTGGGTTTGTTCCCACATTCCACACGACACTAAGAAAGGGGTTCCAATGATCCCCATTCCAATTCCAGGATTTTCTGATTATTCACAACTTAGAGTTGCCTCTAATGTACGGTATGCATATGATTATGCCTTAGGCATCACAGGAGAATGGTACTTTAGACCAAAGATGGATCAGAATAATCAAAGCAACTACAAAGATACACCAGTCCTCCGGAGGAAAAACCCTCTGGGGATGGCTTGCTGATACCTTTGGTAATCTGGGTATGATTGTGTTACATGGATTGATATCGGTAGTTACTATTCTGCTATGTCTGTATGTTTCTTTTTTATGTCTTAAATACACTGTTCAAAGAGCATCTCAACAACTTTGTAAACCTCATAATGTATCTACTATGGTTACAGCTGCAATTAAAACACCCTCGTTGGCAGACTTTCTCTAAATTTCTACTAAACGACACCGTCCCTCACTCGGGAGGAGCAAAACTCACACACCCATTGACACAAATCTTATTCTATCCCCTTGGTTCTGGAGGCTCCATGTGACTGAGGACAAATGGATTTAGTATCAAAGGCAATAAACCTCATGACTCAAGGAAAACCAAAGGATGCATTGGAAAGATACTATTACAAAGGTCACTCTGCTCCATGAGACACCTTCAGGACATTCTGTACATTCACATTTAGGGACACACACTTATCGCTCTCCCAGACAGCAGGGACACCCTTACACTCGCCGTACACACATATACACCCCACGGGGAAGGGTTGGGATGAAGGAGCTGAAAACGCAGCGTCAAATCTTCCTAACCCCTAAGGGGATTTGCTTGTAACTGACAAACATAACTTTTTGGCTTCTTTCTGCTTTGCTCTATTGCCAAACAGCAGAGAATGAAGACTCTGTATAGGAAGTTGAAGAAAGTGTTTTGTGATAACTATATAATGTTTTATATTAATACTAGCATTAGAAGTAGTTTGTATACAGACTGAGCAGATTAGATTTAGCAGCACAAGTAAAGGGTCAACAAGGTTGGTTTGTTAGAAACTCCTGTCAGTAATGAAAGATCACACAGTGCCGAAATAGCCTACAGATGTCTGCTGAGAATTTGTTTATGACTTAATCGTTTCTCCAGATAGGCAGGAATTGTTTCTGTTAACGAGCGATTGACACTAGGTAAATGACGACCGTGGGATCGCATCTTCAAAGACGGACATCTGCTTTGGATCCATCACCTCTTCACGGGAGGACAGATCATAAAACGGACCCGGACCTGTATCTTCTGATTGGATGAACGGCCATAAGATGTTACGTCATTTTCCTATAAAGCTGCACTCATGTTGGTAAACATTAAGTTCTCACTGAAGGAATTATTCCTGACGTGGGGCTTCCGAGCGGCTCGATTAAAGTTCTATTTGCTTTATCTCCATGATTTCTCCACTTATTTCCCACACGGTTCTACACCATATAATCACAGTTTAAACGATATTAAATCAAATCGCAGCCAATCAGCTTTTCTTCATTTTAAAATCATTTAATGAGAGCATTACATTTATTTTGGTAAGACTAAATTAGAATGCATATTTCCTGTAACCAACTAAACACATTTATACATTTTGCTACAAGTAAGACTTTAAAAATAGATCATGTAGTACTGTATACCCGCTGCTACAGCCATCACTGTGATTCTCTCTCCATCACAAAAGAGGCACGTCATCAGGGGCCCAGTTGATAAGGACAGTACAGGAACCTAAAAGATGCACTGCAGCAGTCACATGATTCACAGCAAAAAAAATGTTACAATACAGCTTCATGTGAAACCCTCAAAACCCAGCACAGAAGACTGGTGAATAATCATGTACTGGCACTAGGAAACACATGAAAACAAAAAACAATAAGCTCGTACCTTATCCATATTAAGATCTCTTTGTAGTGGCCTTACATAGATCATGGCAGAGCCAATGTGGATTTCTGGGTCCCTTCAATATTTCATGAGTACCCCTCATCAGGGCAAGGAATAACATCCAAGATCCTGAAATCTTCATGAGTTCAAATCCAGCCCCTCACTCAGTTTAGGATACGATTCCAAGAACTGATTTCTGAATCCTTCACAACTGCGCTCACATCCTGACATGAAATACAACTCAAATGTGAATCTAATGAACATCTTACTCACTAATAGACAACCTTGGATTCACAATAGGTTTCTATTCTTTTCATTTGTATAGCATGTGCACGTAGAACAAGCGAATGGATCACAAACGGGCAAATATTCCCGATCTGAATTCCACACATTTCATTAGGAGAGGCATCTGAAAGGATTTGGGGAGCTTTCAAATTGTAATAGTTGATGATATTTCAGTAGCACAGGACAGTGCTTTAATAAAACGTCTAAAATATCCAAGGTACATATAACATTACATGTCACTCATATAGCTGTCTTGTTTTCCCAATGTTTCTTGTGCTGTGCAGTATATGTACAACTAAATAACACTTTATAAGATCTGTCTTCTAGTTGTTTTACGGTGCTGCTCCGGTTGCGCTGCGGGTTAAACGCCCAGAGCATCAGAGCGGCGGCGTCGGAGCAGCACTGGGCCCCCAAACAGCGCGGCTCGAAACCTACATAGAGCCAAACATTTTAACCTTTTGACTTGTCCATTATAACCTCAATTAAATCATTAATATCATATATAACTCTTTTAATAATCATTATTGTAATCATCGCTTCACTGCACCGGCTCTTTTCATGCTGTATTACAGCAGTGCTCTGTTCACACAATCTCTCTCTCTCTCTCAATTCAATTCAATTCAATTCAAGGGTGCTTTATTAGCATGACAAACAGTTTCGTAGTGTTGCCAAAGCAGTTAATATTATATACATAAATTGAAAAATAATAAAAGGTAAGAAAAATAATGTATAAATAAAATCTTAATAGACATGTACATTTACTTTATTTATACTTAACAAGTTTACAGCTGGTGCTCCTGTATGTTTTCACAGTGAGCCCCTCAGGCTGTGGCAGGCGGCTACATATTGGGCGGCCAGGGGGGCAGTGTGTCCCTCCCCCAGGAGGATAGCTATTTGTTTTTCATGTATCAATTCAGAAAATGATTTTACAATATTTATGAATTTATTAAAGAATGTGTCCCTTATTTTGGCATATTTATTGCAGTGGAGGAGGAAGTGCATCTCTGTCTGGACCTCTCCTGTCTCGCAGTGACCACAGCGCCGCTCCTCTCTGGGCAGCCAGCTCTGCCTGTGTCGGCCTGTCTCTATGGCCAGGCTGTGGTCACTGAGCCTGTACTTGGTCAGGATGCGTCTCTGCTTCGTATCTCTGACAGTGAAGAGATACTCTGTCAGGGTGTTTTCTCTGTTTAGGGCCCGATAGCAATCCAGTTTACTTTGGGAATTTGGTTTCATTGTTCCAATGTTCCAGATAGGAGGTTTTGATTATCTTTATGATTTGGTTGACTCTAATTGGGGGCAGGTAAGCAGTGCTGACCTGAAGCTGGTCTCTGTTCGCAGTATTAGCGGGGGTCAGTGCCGTGAGCTTCAGGGCCAGCTGACTCAGGGGACTCTTTTCAGGGCTGAACTCTTGGGTTTGGAGGACCTTGTACTGCAGTGAGTCTGACTCACTTTTCTTCAGGTGCACCAGAATTGCAGTGCTCTTTTCTTTATATTAATGAGAGTTGGGTAGCGGCCTAATTCTGCCCTGCATGCGTGGTTTGGTGTGTTCTTCTTCTGATTGTGTAGAAAGCTCTTCTTGTTTTGTCTTTGAGTGCCTTCACTGCCAGGTTAAAGTCAGGGGTGCTGAGGACCATGTTGAACAATTTAAGCTCAGCCTCCTGCAGTTGTGCGCTGCTGTGTTTGAGCATCTCAGTGCTGATGCTGTCCGGGATGCAGGCTTTTCTGGGTGGAAGTGCCTGGAGCTTTTTAGATATTTCCTGTAGGGTGATTGGAGCATCAGTTGGGTTTTGATTATTTTTAATTGATTGTTCGAGTAATTTCAGTTTTTCCCTGGGTTCAATTTGTTTGTGTGTCAGATCATTTTGTTGGATATCTTTATAAAGCTTTTCAAAGTATTTTTTCCAAATGGTTCCATTTTGTATTGCCAATTCTTGTTGTTTTGTTGAATTTAAATTGTTCCACATTTCCCAGAACTGGATGTTTTTGATTGGATAGGTGCCTTAAATTTGTTCGTATTGATTTACACTCATCATCAAACCATGTCTGTGTGTGTGTGTGATTCTGGTTTATCTTTTTCTTTGTCTTTTTAAGATTTGCCATTGTGGCTGCAATTTGAAATATTTGATTGATATCATTTATGGCCAGATTTAGTCCTGAGATGTCAGGCTGATACTGTGAGCTGAGGAAAGAGTTGATGATGTTGGTTATTTCTGTAGAACTGATTGCTTTGTTAAATTCCTCTGTGCTGTTTGGAGCCCATCTGTATGTTTAATTAAGGTTGTACAGCTTACCGGGCTGTGTCTGTGTGTTGCTGGCCTGACTTCTGCTTTTCAGAATCGATTTGCAATGGTCATTTTGACCAATTAAGCCCAAGAATTGAGTCAATTAAGTTGTCAAGGACTACCCAGTGAAGACGTGAACTCACGACTAGGTCACACTGTGAGCTCACCAGAGCAGACATTACACTGAGCTCACTGTGAGCTCACTTAGCGCTTTTCCAGCGACATGGTGCCGGTGCTGGAGCCGGAGCTGCTGCTCGGCCTGGGATCCAGCTGATCTTTTTTGAACCGGCCCGCTTTTCCACGGGTTTTGACGTCACTGGATGTGGGCGTTCCCAAGCATGGAGTAGAAGTGGAGAAACACAGCAATAGTAATCAGCACCGAGGCGACTGCGTCTTTAAACCCCATTTAACATCACAATCAAACTCATTCCGCGTCTATGGCAAATCGTAACCCTAATGTTACAAATGTTCCCTAAATATGTGTTTTGCAGAATACACAAGCAAACGTTATGGAATATCAGCATTTTATCGACACACATGATAGAACTTATTGTTCTTTAACATTGATGAGAATAATTAACATGAATAAACTTACTGCTGAAGATGTAACCCTTACCCAGTGGCTAACCCTAACTATGTTACAAATGTTCCCTAAACACTTATTTTGCAGGATCAATAAAAAATTGTTAGGATTTTTTAAACTTTTACTGACACACATAGTTAATAGCAATGTGTTATAACTTTACCGAAAATAATAATCTGTATATCTTTAATTGTTTAGACGTTATTAAGATATAATGCATCTTTCACATAGGGAACATTTGTAACATGTTAGGAAAAACAAACAAATGATTTGAAAATATTCATAATTACAGCATACAATTTGTCAGGCTTCATAAGAATGGTATTTATAACATACTCTGTAAAAATCAAGCAAATAGCATTTGTGGTTCACGAGAAAATATATATATATAATCAAAGCTATCAGACTATAGCAGCCGGTGTATGAAGACACATACGATTATACAGCATTATTTGGCAGCTTCGCAAGACCTAATTTGAAACGTTGTTGGTAAGTTAGATAATTAGTGGGGACCCTCTATTTGCAGTTCTTCCCCTCCATAATTGCTAAAATAAAGTTTTACTGACATTTTATTGACCCTACCACTGCATAGGGCACATCTGTAACATGAACGCTACTGAATGGCACATACATTGAAAACTACGGAGAACTGAGACAAATCCACTTTACACTTCGTAAATAATCTTAAAACGTTTCCAACCAAGGCAACACCCACTTGAAATACGTTCACTCTCATTTTTGGTAAACAAAAAGAGAGATTGTTACATATGTTCCCTATGATGCATCTACAGAGAGAGAGAGAGAGAGAGAGAGAGAGAGGTGCTAAGGCACATTTGTAACATAAATTAGGGAACATTTGAAACATGCTTAGGGAACATTCATAAGAACATAAGAACATAAGAACATAAGAACATAAGAAAGTTTACAAACGAGAGGAGGCCATTCGACCCATCATGCTCGTTTGGTGTCCATTAATATCTAAGTGATCCATGGATCCTATCCAGTCTATTTTTAAATGTTCCCAAACTTTCAGCTTCTACCACTTTCCATCTTGAATGCCTTGAAGCCCAATTTCCATTTGTGTCCCCTGGTTCGTGTGTCCCTGCTGATCTGGAAAAGCTCCTCTGGTTTGAGGAACCTTTCATGATTTTGAAGACTTGGATCAAGTCCCCACGTAATCTCCTCTGTTCCAGGGTGAAAAGGTTCAGTTCCCTCAGTCTCTCCGAGTAGGACTTTCCCTTCAGACCTGGAATAAGTCTGGTTGCTCTCCTCTGAACTGCCTCTAAAGCAGCAATATCCTTCTTGAAGTGTGGTGCCCAGAACTGTACACAGTATTCCAGATGAGGTCTAGCGCATTGTACAGTCTTAACATTACTTCCCTTGTTTTAAATTCTACACTTTTGACGATATACCCTAGCATTCTGTATGCCTTTTGTATTGCTTCCCCACATTGTTTGGATGGAGAAAGTGAATCCACATAGATTCCTAGGTCTTTCTCATGCATTACTTCATCTAGATCTGTACCTCCCATAGTGTAATTATAGTGGACATTTTTGTTTCCTGCATGTATTACCTTGCACTTGTCCACATTGAATTTCATTTGCCAGGTGTCAGCCCACAACTGAATTTATCTAAGTTCCTCTGAATAGCATGTGCTGCCAAGATTGTATCTGCTAAGCCACCTATTTTAGTATCATCTGCAAATTTGACAAGGTTGCTAAGTATCCCAGAGTCCAGATCATTAATATAGATTAGAAAAAGCAAAGGCCCTAGTACTGATCCCTGTGGAACTCCACTAACAACCTCACTCCAGTTAGAAGTGACTTCTCTAATCTGTTTCCTATACATCAACCAGTTCATAATCCATCTACTTACATGACCCTGAATGCCTACAGCTTCCAATTTGAGGATCAGTCTTTGGTGTGGAACCTTATCAAAAGCTTTTTGGAAATCTAAGTATATCATATCATATGCTTTCACGTGATCTACAGCTGCAGTTGCATGTTCAAAAAATTTTATTAAGTTAGTAAGACATGATCTGCCTCGTCTAAACCCATGTTGACTATCTCCAAGAATATGGTTTTCATTGAGATGCTCCTCTATTTTCTCCACTTTCTTGTGGATTGGTATGAAATTTGCTGTCTTCCAGTCAGTGGGAACATCCCCTGTTCTAAGTGTCATCTGGAATAATCGAGTTAGCGGCCTATACATAATTTCCCTCATTTCTTTAAGTACTGTTGGAAATATCCCTTCTGGCCCAGGTGATTTGTTTGATTTTAATTCTGCTAGTCCCTTTAGTACCTCCTCCTTATTTATCCTCATCTCTCTTAGGGTTTGACTGGACTGATTGTCAACCTGTGGCATGTCATCTGTTTTTTCTTTTGTAAAAACCTCTGTGAAATACTCATTTAGAATATTTGCCACATCTTGTTCGTTTTCCAAGATACCTCCATTTTTGCCCTTTATCTGTTTCACCTCCTCCTTAATTGACCGCTTGCTGTTGTAATTTTGAAAAAAGCTCATTGCATTGGTTGTAGCTCCAAGAACTATTTTTCTTTCTATTTCCCTCTTTGCTTTCCTGATCCCTTTCTTAAGATCTCTTTGCAGCTCAACATATTCTATGTATTTTGTTTCATCACCATCCCTTTTGTATGTGCTATACAACATTTTCTTCCTCTTTATATTTTTTTGCATGCCTCTGGTTTGTATGTATGTATGTATGTATGTATGTATGTATGTGTGGAAGGAAAGTTAGAAATTCTTCTCTCACAACTGTTTTTCTTTCTTGTATACTTAAGAAAGATAAGGTCGAGCTAGAAGGTCAGGACAATGTCAAACAGAATGACCTATGTGCCTGTTCCTTAATACCATGTGTAGACCTATGAACTCTGTTCTATAATGATATATGTTCTGCTTAGTTAGCCTTTAAGATAACATAGTAATGACTTTCTAGCATGTATGTATGTATGTATATATATATATATATATATATATATATATATATATATATATATATATATATATGAATGTATGTATGTCCAATTGCTTTGACAATACAAATGAATTGAGAGGGAGAGAGAGAGAGAGAGAGACAGACAGACAGACTGACAAACAGAAAAACAGACACACACACAAACACACACACACACAGAGCCAGCCAGCCCGCCAGCCAGCCAGCCAGCCAGCTCAGCCATGACATCACGAGCCTCTCTCAGCTGACTGCTATGACATCACAGAGCACGTACATTCCGTTGCTTGCCGTCTGTCAACCACTCAGTCACTGCCAGCCAGACTGGCTGGCTGTCTGGATGGGGGGGCTGCTTGCTGCTGCTGCGTACCTTAGCTAGCTTATTTGCTTGACCGGCCTTCCTACTCCTCTGCCCACATGCCCACCTATGCCCGATCTGCTGTTCACCTGGATCACAGCTCCGCCCCAACAAGGCAGATCCTCCCAAAAATGGTACAAACTGATCCACGTTCCCCTCCACGGAAAACTTTAGCCCAAAATAAGAGACACATTCTGTAACAACATAATGGATGCCCACCCAACCTGTGACAAAACTGAGAAAAAAGAAAAACACTCAGTCCTCCTGGGGGAGGGACATACAGTCACCCTGGCTGCCCAATATGTCAGCGCCTACCACAGCCTGAGGGACACAGTGACACACGAGCATAAATATAATGTAAATACTCGTTTGTAATGCATGTCGTTATATTTCAAAAAAGGAATCTGGAAATAGTAAACCTATTTTCTTTATTTGTATGTATTAAAGATATTAAAGAATAAAGATTAAAGATCACATTTTATTACATTTTCTTTTTCTGTACTTGATTACATGATTCATAATTCTATTATTCATTTTCCGTGTATATGTATATATGTATGTATGTGTGTGTATATATATATATATATATATATATATATATATATATATATATATATATATGTATATGTATGTATGTCCAATTGCTTTGACAATACAAATGAATTGAATTGAGAGGGAGAGAGAGAGAGAGGAATATGAGCTCCTAAAAACATTTGTTTTTATACATAAGCAGATTTAATTTGTCATTTACAAATGAATATATAGCACTATAAACATACACAGAAGACATGGAATAGAAATTCAGAAGAAAAAGTATTCAAAAGATAATAATTTTAAGAAAAACACAAAAAGAAGAAAGCAGAGAGACAGTTCTGGAAGAAAAGTGAGAAAAGAAAAGCTGAAGACAAGAATTGGAGGTAAGACCTTTCACCTATAGAGACAAATTATTAAACAAAACAATATATATTAATAAAATAAATAAGCATTCTCAGTAGTTGACTCAGCCAATGAAAATGCAGAGCTCCGATTTGAATAGAGTGACAGTAGGAGAGAGCCCAACTGCCACTGAGACTGATACATATCTATCGAACAGCAGTCTGACTGCAGAGCTGCCTTTTGAAATCCGATACCCTGAAGACATTCGCTCTGCACAGGCTAAGAAGGACTACAAACAAGCTGTGATGAGAGCATCTCCTGAGACCCTCATCCTAGACTACACCGGTAATGGAGAAAACAGGGTCAAGAACAATCTACTGTTCTACAGCGCCTTTCACAAAACCCTGTGCCAGACATACCCCAATAACAACAAGAGGGGCATTAGCAGAGGCAGGCAGATCTCAGTGCTGGTAGAGAAAGACACAGACAGTGTGATGCTCACTTTTAATGTATACCACAACGGGACCATCATGGTGCAGGGCAGCGAGAGTAGCCTGGACCAATTATCTCTCGGCTTCCACACCTCAAAGCAGCAGACTGAGGTAGAGAAACGTGCCAGAGCCAGCCACCCTGCAGTCTGCCCCCAGCCACACGGAGCCAGACAGTGCCCCATCTCCCACAGACTGCCCCCCTGTCTACCCAAACTCTCCAGCAACATTAAAACACTAAAGGAATGCCTATCAGTGCTGGAGCTGGAGTTTGCGGAGTTCAGGCAGCAGACCCTGAGCACCCTGGCCCAGACCTCCTTGTGCGATCAGCTCCGGGATGAGATGCACAGACTAAAGATGCAGCACAAGGCTGAGATCCATGAGCTGAGAGCAGCAGTGAGAGACCTGGAGGAGCAGAGACAAACCCTGAGGACGGAGCTGCGCAGAGCGAGGGAGGAGCTGACCAGGACACCCCAGCACAGCCAGCTAAGGAGCCTGCAGAGCCAGCTGGAGGAGCTAAGAGAGGAGCTACACATCACTGGAGCACAGAGACTGCACTGCACTGAACCCACAACACCTCCAACCCCTGACACCTCCAACACTGATGCACCCACTGATCCACCCACACTCCCCACCACTCCTGACACCCCCACTATCACCAGACTTGCCACTAATACACAAACCCCTGAAACGCCACTCCCCCAAAACACACCCGCTGCCCCCACCACTCCCGACGCAAACCCGGAGTGGCAGGTCAACACAGAGGTGGTCATTCTGAGCGACTCCAATGGGAAGTTCCTGGATGAGATGCGCCTCTTCCCTGGGCGAAAAGTGAAAAAGCTTTGGTGCCCGACAGCACAGAGAGCCCTGGAGCTGCTCTCCAAGAGGAGGCTGTGCCAGGTCAAACACATCCTCATCCACACCGGCACTAACGACCTGAGTGCCCGCAGGGGCGATGTGGCCTCAGCCCTGAGACAGGTGGCAACGAAAGCCACAGAGGAATTCCCAACTGCCAAAATCACCATCTCCACACTGCTGCCCCGCACAGACGTGCCCCTGCACATCATCCAGGCCATCAACGCAGAAGTGTCCCGAAGATGTGCCCTCCTCCCCAACGTACACCTGGCACACCACTGAGACATCCAGCCACATCACCTGTATGACCACGTCCACCTCAACAAGACGGGTGTGAGGATCTTCGCAAAGGTCCTCAAGGACACAACCCTGGGCCGAAACCCCACACACCCCCACCCCATATCTTGTTCATTTTCCAAAATACTTCAATTTTTGCCCTCTATCTGTTTCACTTCATCCTTTATTGACCTCTTGCTGTTGTAGTATTGAAAAAAGCTCTTTGCATTCGTTATAGAGCTATGTTTCTTTCTATTTCCCTCTTTGCTTTCCTGATCCCTTTCTTAAGATCTATTTGCAGTTCACCATATTCTTTGTATTTTGTTTAGTCTCTATCCCTTTTGTATGCGCTATACCACATTTTCTCTCTCTTCAAATTTTTTTGCATACTTCCATTAAACCATTTTGGCCAATGTTTTTTGGTCCTCAATTTGCTAAGTTTTGGTATAAATTTCTCCTGAGCCTCAAGTAGTATATTCTTAAATATACCCATCCATTTTCAACTGAATCTGATCCAGTGTGCTCCAGTCTACCTCTTCCAAGTGTCGCCTCATACCTTCAAGGTTTGCTTTTCTAAAATTGTAGACCATTGCTTTAGACTTGGGCCTTGTTTCTAGAAAGAATGCCTCAAAGATGACCATATTGTGATCACAGTTTGCTATTGATTCTATAACTAATGTCCCTCTGACTCTATCTAACATCTCGGTTATTTGAAGGGAAATCTGTCAAGGTCACTGTTAAGGTACAACGCTTTAGTTGAAGCAGCCCTTCGGATCCCAGTGAATCGGGCAGTCAGGCCAGTCAGCGTTTCAGCTACAGGGGAGACTTTTCAGCAGGAGACGAGCGCTCGGGAAGAAAAATGCACAGACACAGAAGTAGTCCGTTCGTTTATCTTCAGTTTATTTAAAGTTTCACACAGCCTTTATACAGTCTAACAAACATCTTCAGTGATAGTTACGGGGCAGTCCCGATATGTAGTTACACACCATAATAGTACTGATTTTGCAGTGTTCCCACAAGCAGGTACACATGTCATGCCTCGTGGGAATGTTATTGTCCGAGGATGTGTGTAACCCATAATATATTTGTGTTTCGGGAAGGGGAAAATGTAGCACATACTGTACGAACAACATGTTTTGTGTCTGCCACAGCTGCTTGGATTACAAGCAGTTCTGCAAGCTATTTCAGCAGTGTGCATAAGACATAGATAATAAGTAAAGTTATGAATAACTCACAGTTCCTAACTAGTAACTTACTGGAAAGTTTCCTATATTTTCTAACAGTTATACAGTGGGTATATACAATACATAGGAGGCAATTTTACCCCAAGAGTCACCGTTGACAATTGGAAACAGCTCCTCAGTGGGATATGCCAGTAATGAGGACATAAGTGTACAAACATAAAGAAAGTCCTGCTATTACAAACTGCCAGCAAATGCATGTAATGCATTACTCATCTATTCAAAATACCTAGTTTACTGCATTACTATGATTATTATTATCCAATATAGAAATATATTAACACATTAGTCTCAGTAACGTGCATTTTTCACCTTTAATTGTGTGTAATTTCCAGGAAAATAGTGTTGATACATTTTGAATAGTCAGTGAAACATATCAATTTTCAAAGACTTCATGTCCCTCTTAACAGCCCTAGCAAACAATGCATTTACAGCATATTAATAAATAAAGAATACTTTAAGGGGGATGGTGTAAAACATCCATAGGAACAGCAGAGAAACTGTAAGTTAAACATGAACCTGAGATATTTCCACAATGTTTCTGGGTTAAAAAATAGGATCACCAAATAAATAAGCAAGTAAATCTTAAAGTACAGCTATAGATAATTCATTTTTGTAAGGATATTATACATTATTGACAATGTTTTCTGTACCAGTTGTTAAAACCCCTAAAAAGAGCACATTATAAATGGTCAATGTGATATATTTCCAGCACACAATCCCCAAAGAAATGACAGGAATTTAGGACTGTGTTGTGGAAATACCATTTTAACTTGTATAAAAGGAAAGCTTTAAAGTTAATCTCTACTTTCTTTGGGTCTCAAATATTTAATTCTTAATTCCCCTAACTGGTCTTGGTTTGTATCGTTGAAATGCAATTTGATCACAGAATTTATCTATTTAACATGTCAAACAGTAGGTGGCAGAGTTTACATTACATTATTTGTCATTTAGCAGACGCTCTTATCCAGGGCGACTTACATTTGTACCCATTTATTATTATTATTATTATTATTATTATTATTATTATTAATATTTTTATTTCTTGGCAGACACCCTTATCCAGGGCGACTTACAACATAACTGCAAAAATACAGTGAAGTACAATCAATCAATCAATCCATTTTTATTTGTATAGCGCCCTTCGCAGGGTAGCCACAGAGTGCTTTACAGACTGGTAAACATACAACAAACGTACAGCAAAATAAAAAACATAAATACAATAAAATCAAATATAGACCTGTAAACATTTTACATGATCTAGAATAAAGTGAGTGAACATTTAAGTAAATAAAGCATTTAGGAACGGAGGAGAGAAAAACAAGAAAACTCCTAAGGATGGCATGTAGGAGAAAATGAATCTCTGGGGGTCCACGGCCTAGGGCCTAGGCCTAATGGTTGCCTCCCCTCCAGGCAGTATACTTATTACAGCAGCAAGGAGATCAGAAAGTTCTTTATCGGTGCTGCTGGCTGTGGTCTTCCCTGTGGAGGAGGCCTCTCGCTGGCCATCGGGGGTGGAGGGTTTGGACCATCAATAGGCTTTGGGTTGCGATGGCTCATCAAACCTTGGGTGTGGATGCCCCGTTGACCCTCCATTGTGAGGTGCTTCTGGGATGGGTTGTGCCTCATCAGACGGGTAGGGAGGTGCCAGTCCCTTTAGTGCTTTAAATGTTAATAAGAGCACTTTAAAGTCTATCCTGTAGTGCACGGGCAGCCAGTGAAGAGAAGACAATACTGGAGTGATGTGTTCATGTTTTTATGTTTTTGTTAGGATTCTTGCAGCAGCATTTTGGACTGAAGTGCACAAATAGCTCTGTTTGTGCTGCCTGACAGAATGGCATTACAGTAGTCCAATCTAGATGTAACAAATGCGTGTATCAATTTCTCAGTGTCCTGTAACGAGAGGAATTGTCTTAGTCTAGCAATGTTTCTAAGCTGGAGGAAGGAAGATCTCGACACATTCTGAATGTGTGATTCAAAAGATAGATTATGATCACAGATGACACCCAGGTTTCATGCCATCCCCTTAGGGGAGAAATTAAAGTTATCATTACTCAGTTTTGTTAGTGAATGATGAACAGTTCGATTTTTGTCTCCTAAAATTATGACTTCTGTTTTGTCAGAATTAAGCATAAGAATTTTTTTTCTCATCCATGTTTTAATCTCAGACAGACAGCAGATTCGTTTTTCTAGGTCTATGGTGTTGTTAGGATTTACTGACAGATATAATTGTGTGTCGTCTGCGTAACTGTGAAAGTTAATATTATGTCGTCGAATGATATCACCTAAAGGGAGCATGTACAATGAAAAAAGTATAGGTCCGAGGACTGAGCCCTGTGGGACTCCGTACTTAACCTCAGTTAAATTTGAGTGGTTCTCGTTAATCTGTGCATATTGGAGTCTGTTTGACAGATATGATTTAAACCATGAAAGCACATTGCGAGATAGGCCAATACTGTTTTCTAAGCGGTGTATCAAGATTTTGTGGTCGATTGTGTCAAAAGCAGCACTTAAGTCTAATAAAATAATAACACTGCCCTACATTGGAGGACTGAAACACGTCATTCAATACTTTTAACAGGGCCGTTTCTGTACTAAGGCCGGAACGGAAGCCTGATTGAAATTCTTCATAAAGATGATTATCGGTTAAAAAAGCTTGCAGTTGGTTTTCAACTACTTTCTCTAGAACCTTAGAAAGGAAGGGAAGGTTTGAGATAGGTCGATAGTGTTTAAGTTGGTTAGGGTCGACACTGGGTTTCTTAAGAAGTGGTTTAATTACAGCTATTTTAAATGATTCAGGAACAGATCCTGAGAATAAAGAGACATTGATAATATTGTGTATTCTGTGAATAATTCATGGCAGAGATTGTTTTAGCAGTTTAGTGCGTATAGGGTCTAGTGCGCAGGTTGTTGTTTTCATTTTAGTAATTAAGGAGACCAATTCCTGGTGATTTACTACGTTAAACGAGTCCAAGGTAGGCAGGGGCTGTGAAGGACTGCATGTGTCAGCTATAGTATCTGTGTATGTTTCCTGTTCTATCTGTTTTCTAATGCTGTTAACTTTGCTATTGAAATGATCCATGAAGTCACTACAGGTGAAATTGGGGGGGATGACCTCTGAAGGCTTTACCTTCTGGTTAGTAAGTGTCGCTATTGTATTAGAAAGAAAACGCGGGTTATTCTTATGCGTCTCTATTAAATTGGAGTAGTAGGCAGACCTAGCAGAGGACAGGGCCTGCTTGTATCTTATTATACTGTCATTCCATGCCATGTGAAGACCTCTAGTTTTGATTCTCTCCATTTACGCTCACATCTACGGCATTCTGTTTTAAGTGAGCGAGTGTGTTCGTCAAACCACGGTGAGTGTTTTGTTGGTTTTTATTTGTCGTGTCCTTAATGGGGCTACTAAAGCAGTGCTTAGTGTATTGTTGAAATTATTTAATAATTCATCTGCAGATCCTTCTTTTGATAAAGCTAGCATTTGGCAACAGGGTAGTGAATTTATGAATAGCAGTGGGATTTAGGCAGCGAGTTTCTATGTTCCTTTCCGTGTGTCTAATTCTACTCCTCCTACAAGGCAATCAATCATTACAAATTAAATTTAGCTAAAACAGCAATTCAAAATAATACATTTTACAATTTTCAATTTACAATTTACACAAGTACAGTAAGTGACATCCTACATCCTTGACAGTGAAAGCTAAGTGCTGTCAAGATGTAGGGTCACAGTCAAGGGCTACGGGAAAGGGAGCAAGGAGGAAAACAATCAAGAACGCGAGAAGCATAATACAACTGTGAAGTGCTATCTAGCAGGGATAGAGGACTAATATTACAAGTGCTGTCGGAAGAGATGCGTCTTGAGTAAGTGCCGGAATGAGGTCAAGGACTCTGCTGTTTTGACTTCGGTGGGCAGGTCGTTCCACCATTTAGGTGCCAGGGATGAGAAGGAGCGGTTCTGGAGGAGGCAGAGTTGGTCTATACAACTGGGTATTTTACTGGAGCAATCTAAGTGAAGTACCTTGCTCAAGGGTACAACAGCACTGCCCCACCTGGGATTTGAACCCAAAACCCACAATATGAGTCCAGAGCCCTAAGCACTACTCCACAGTGTTGCATTAATCACAGACTGTACCAAGGCTCCATGTGATTCTTTATTGCACTTATACTGTTATTATTGTTTATTTGATTTAATTTTAATTATTCACTGATTGAGTCGTGTTCTCAAATTGTTTGTTTTCATTGATTGTATTCAGTGATTGATTGACTTTAATTGATATTCACTATTATTGAACAGGCAGAAGCTTTGATCCCCGATGCGGCGCACCTGTATCACTGAGCAGCGGCCGCCTTCCCTCATGGCCACTACACCTGTGGACACTCAGCTGGAGATAAAGGCTGCCCTGCCAGAACAAAGGGGCACGGCGGAGCACCAGCAGGGACAGTGACTGCGGGACGGGTTACAGAGGAGAGGATATCGGCTGTGAGGGTGCCAGCCGGTAGGCACTAACTCCTCGCAGGGTCGGAGCGGGTCCCTGCAGATCGGGAGCTGCCTGGAGAAACATTAGCCGCTGGACGCAGTGACTCGACAGCGACAAGAGGATCTAAGGGACTATTACTGGCCAGAGACATTGACTTGGCTTCTACAAGACTGTATTCCTGGACTTGCCTTCTTGGCTCTGCGGTTTCCAGCTTCTCGGCGATAGACGGCACTTTGGGGCTCCGGACCAGCAGCCGGAGGGAGAAGCACATAGCGGACGGGTGAGAGGGACGCGCTCAATATCCCTGTGAGCTTGTGATCGCAGCACTTGCCAGTGAGCGAGCGTGTCCTCCTCCTGAGACTGCTCTTTGTCCTGGATTGGGGCTGCTTGTGCGGACGAGCTGCTCGTTTGTGAGGATCTCTAGCCTGGGACGGAACCGGAGGCCGAGCCGGGTTGGGACTGTGTAATTGAGACCATTCTCTCGCCATTCTCCATCGTTTCATACATACGTTTTTTGATTGTGAATATAGGGGGTATTGTCTGGGCTTAGTTTTATTTGGGAATTTAGTATAGTTTATTCTATTTTCAGCTTTTGTATAGGTTTCTGTATTTTTATTTTTGCCCAGGTGATTAAAGGCAATTTTAATTGTAAAAAAAACATTGAGAGAACGGTCAGATTTCGTGCCCTGCTAGTTGCCCCTGTTGTATTGTACATGGTGAATTTTATTTAATGGACTAGAATAAGACCTTTCTTATTTACTGGTGACGTCTGTCCTGGGACCTTACCTGCAGGGGGAAATAAGTGAGTGGGAGCGAGTCCCCACCTCGCGTAACTCAGTTGGGATGGCGTAGCGAGACTTCATGCGACCCAGTCAGAGGTGATTCTAGGGTATGTGGGGGCCCCAGGCAAAATAAATCCTGATGGTGAAGCCAGGGAGAGCATGGTGTGGGGTTTCCCATTTGCGACACCCCTGGACCCACTGTTCACTGCCACTCGTGACAATTTTCAGGTTTTTCTGAATGCTTAAACACTAACAGTGATTCTTGAAGTACTATCTCTGAAATAATTAACACTTTTAGGCAATGTATTTAGCAAGTGAGCAATGGGTTCAATCAAATATGAGCTGTTATACTGTTGCAGGTATAATTGGGATATTTTGAGATGGAAACCGGTAAGTGCTGTAGTCTTACTGGTACAGTAATATGTACTGTACTTTCATAATGAGAAGGATCTCTCACTACAGTTTCTCAGTCGTTTATACACTGTGACCGAAAGCATGCACAGAGTGATCCGAGGTTCAAGCTAACATCCCAGAACCACTTCTGCAGGACTATGCACACCTTCACCTTGCTTCAACTCAATTGGTGAGTCCAGTTCACTCATGTTGCAAAACATTACTCGCAACTCTCAATGTGTTGGCACAATTGTCATTGAGAAAACACCTGTACCTTTTGTGCAATACATGAGTCATCAGACAAAACTCAAAGTGCTAATGTACTACAACACACTTCACGTCTGCAAACCCATCCATCCATTTTCAAAACACACAATTCCTGTGAGGGTCGCGGGGCAGCCAGAGCCGATCCCGGCAGTGATAGGGCACAAGGCAGGAATACAACCAGGACAGGATGCCAGGCCATCGCTGGGCAACATATACACAGCAATTTAACATAACCTAAACTGCATGTCTTTGGACAGTGGGAGGAAACTGCAGAGCCTGGAGAAAACCCACACGGCACATGGCAAATAATGCGATTAGACTCAGAGAAATCCAAACGTGTATAATAGAGGATAATGGGATGTTTCAGAACATAGACCATGTTTCAATATCCACTATTGATCGTTTGCTGAGAAGGCACAGGATGAGCATGAAGCAAATATATCGTGTACCATTTGAGAGGAACTCTGATCGTGTGAAAGAGATGTGCTACTTTTACATGCAAGTGAGTATGAAACTGTTTCCAGTACTATTGTACACTTAGAAGAGACAGAGGTCCAGGAAGTGCAGTAATGCACCATGTTCTAATCACTGTTCCTACATGGTCAGAGAATACTCAAGCTTGATGCCAGCGATGACCACATTGAGTTCATCTATGTGGACGAGGTAGGATTCAAGAGGCGGTGCTGGGGAAGGAACATCATTGGCCAGCGAGCAGGTCCCTGGCCAAAGGGGTGGAAACATAACCATGTGGGCTGCTATCAGTCATTGCATTTTGTTGCTTGTTATATATAAATACATTGATAATTTTTGGGTAGGCAGGATCATCCATGCATCCATCCATTTTCAAAACCACTTAGGGTCGCAGGGAAGCTGGAGCTGATCCTAGCACGCATAGGGTGCAAGGCAGGAACACACCCAGGGCAGGATGCCAGGCCAGCACTGGGCAACACACACCCACACATACAGGGCAATTTAGTATGGCCAATTAAGCTAACCCACATGTCGTTGGACGGTGGGAGGAAACCCACATGTACCCGGGGAAAACATGCAAACTCCATACAGACAGGCAACCCAAGCTGGGTCTTGAACCTGGGACCCCTAGAGCTGTAAGGCAACACACCACTGTGCCACGACTGGCCAGGATCAAACATTGTATAATATAAAGTTCTTTACTGTCTGTGTTGATGGATTCTTTTTGTTTTCCTACATGAATCTTCCATTTTGAGGAGAGAGTTTTATTTTTCTAAACACAGTGTATTCTTAATGCTCAGTGTGAGAAACAGATATGATGTATGTGTGTGTGATTCTGACCCAATTCTTTGATTTTGAGGGCTGTGTATATAGTTTTTAGGCCAGAATTTTCCCCTGTGTGTGTTTAGCAGATGTGACTTTTTATTATGGGCATTGTGTTAACAGTTTAGGAGTATTGTGGTATAATAGTGTGTATGCAATTGGGAAAAACTATAAAACCATTCAAATGTTTTTAGAGAACTGCAAGAAAACCAGTATCTGGTCGACTGTTCACCCCAGAGCAGGAAACGCACATTGTAAATATAAAATAACTGCATCACACTCAGAGAACTGCAGGACCACATAATGGCAGATAACACACATTCCACAACATCAACAGAGTGAGTCTCTCGGCACTCTCTCGTCTACTGAAACTTAATAGAATTGGGATGAAGCAGCTATACAGAGTTCCTTTCGAACAAAACTCAGACCGTGTAAAACAACTGAGATATGAATATCTGCACGTAAGCTATACTATCCTATCATTGGTACTGGATCTGGAAGTGCACGGTGCTACATCATATTGACTGATCCCTGTCTTTTCATACTGTGCTACATTGTTTTGTCATGGAGCTAGAAGCAGATTCAGTGCATCGTGAGCTAATATATGTGGACGAGGCAGGTTTCAATCTTGCAAAAACAAGCGGCCACGGCAGAAATATCATCGGACACCGTGCAATCATCAACATCCCAGGACAACGTGGTGGCAACGTAACAATGTGTGCGGTCCTTCACCATCATGCAATCCTTGGCCCATACAACACTGCACACATCATCACATTTCTGGACACCCTCCACAAACAGACTAATCCCTAATGACTGGGTGCCAGAAAAGCCCAGGTACGTTATCATCTGGGACAATGTTAGTTTCCACCGGGCTGCTGTGGTCCGCAATTGGTTCACAGGTCACCCACTTTTCATCAAACTCAATCGCCCCCATAATCTGCGTTCTTGAATCCTATTGAAGAATTCTTCTCTGTATGACGTTGGAAGGTGTATGATCGCCAGCCCCACCAACGCATACCCCTTCTACAGGCAATGGAGGAGGCTTGTGGAGACATCGATCAGGGGTCATGCCAGGCCTGGATATGGCACTCCAAGCGATACTTTCCATGCTGCCTGGCTCAAGACAACATCGCATGTGATGTGGATGAAGTCTTATGGCCAGACCCACAAAGAAGGTGAGATGTAGCCTAATTTTTTCTGTTCTTTTTCCTAGCACAAATGTCTTTTCTTCTACTGCATTTTGTTGTTTGAGGAGTGTTAGAACATTGAGAGAAAGAAAAAAAAACATTCCCCTTATTTGTATTGATAATGGGTTACAGTGAGGGAAAAAAGTATTTGTTTCCCTGCTGATTTTGTACGTTTAAGAGAGTGCTCCCTTTAAGAGAGTGCTCCTAACCTCAGCTCATTACCTGTATTAAAGACACCTGGGAGCCAGAAATCTTGCTGATTGATAGGGGATCAAATACTTATTTCCCTCATTAACATGCAAATCAATTTATAACTTTTTTGAAATGCGTTTTTCTGGATTTTTTTGTTGTTATTCTGTCTCTCACTGTTAAAATACACCTACCATTAAAATTATAAACTGATCATTTTTTTGTCAGTGGGCAAACGTACAAAATCAGCAGGGGATCAAATACTTTTTTCCCCTCACTGTATGTTCGGGAATACACATTATTAGTATTATTTTTATTTCTTGGCAGACGCTCTTATCCAGGGCGACTTACAAAATAGAAGCGCAATACAAAGTGCAAGAATACAATTCAGTACAAGGCATCAAACATTACAAATTCAAATTTACATTATACAAGGCAATTCAAAACATAATACATTTTACAACTTCCAATTTACACAAGTAAATACAATAAGTAAAGTCATACATTCTGGAAAGTGAAAGCTAAGTGCTGTCATGATGTTAGGTCCCAGTCAAGGGCTACGGGAAAGGGAGCAAGGGGGAAATCAATAATACAAGTATTAGTAATACAAGGCAAGAAGCATGGTAAAATGTTGTGAAGTGCTACCTTACAGGAGAGTAAAGGGACTAATATTACAACTAATATATCCTTCCTGCGCTAACTCAAGACATCTTTTCAGACAGTACTTGTAATATTAGTCCCTTTAATCCCCGTTAGATAGCACTTCATAGCATTTTGTCATGCTTCTTGGATTATTGATTGATTTTCCTCCTTGCTCCCTTTCCTGTAACCCTTGACTGTACCTTACATCTTGACAGCACTTAGCTTTACTTTCCAGGATGTATGTCCGCACTTACTGCACTTAACTGTATAAATTGGAAGTTGTAAAATGTATTATATCTTGAATTGCTTTGTTTAATGTAAATTTGAATCTGTAATGTTTGATGCCTTGTATTTAACTGTATTCTTGCACTTTGTATTGCACTTATTTTATAAGTCGCCCTGGATAAGGGCGTCTGCCAAGAAATTAAAAAAATAATAATAATATTGTGTCGGTATCGGGAGCCAGTGGCGGGAGCGGAGCAGTGGAGTAGTGTGTGCGAGGGAAAGAGATTACCAGGCGAGCCGCAGAGTTCTGGATGAGCTGGAGCGGCGGGTAGTAGTTGCAGGCAGGCCGGCCAGGAGGGAGTTGCAGTAGTCCAGGCGGGAGAGGACCAGTGACTGGACGAGCAGCTGAGTCAAGAAGTTGGTGCGGAAGGGACGGATTCGGCGTATGTTGCTCAGGAAGAATCTGCAGGTGCCTGTCAGTGTGGTGATGTGCTGGGTGTAGGAGAGCGCAGGATCAAGAATGACTCCTAGATTTTTAGCGGAAGAAGCAGGAGAAAGTGTGGTGGATTCCAAGGGGATTGAGATGGGGAGATCAGCAGAAGGTGAGGAAGAGTGGGGGAAAAAGAGGAGATCCGATTTAGAGAGGTTGAGCTTGAGGTGGTGTGACTGCATCCAGGCGGAGATAGCAGACAAACAGGAAGAGATGCGAGAAGGGATGAGAGGGTCAGAAGAGGGAAAAGACAGGAAGATCTGGGCATCATCTGCATAGAAGTGGTAGGAGAAACCATGGGATGCGATGAGGGGGCCCAGGGAGCGAGTGTAGAGAGAGAACAGGAGCGGGCCCAGGATGGAGCCTTGGGGTACGTCTATGAGGAGAGGTTGGGGGGTGGATGAGGAACCTTGCCATGTCACTTGGTAGGTCCAGTCGTTGAGGTAGGAGGAGATCCAGGTGAGAGCAGTTCCAGAGATACCGAGGTCAGCGAGGTAGGAGAGGAGGATGGAGTGATCGACAGTGTCAAATGCTGCAGAGAGATCAAGGAGGATGAGGACTGAGGAGAGGGAGGCCGCCCGAGCACACCGGGGGGAGTCAGTGACTGCCAGGAGAGCCGTCTCGGTGGTGATTCTGAGTCTGACATGTCCAGGGGTGTCACGAAGAGTTGCGAAGGGGAACAGTCTCTAGACAAGATGAGGTCTAACTGGCAGCCTGCTCTGTGAGTGGGTGGAGACGGAGAGAGAGAAGTTAAAGGAGTAAAAGAGAGGAAGAAATCCGGCAGAGTGGGAGGGTTTGGAGAGGATGGTAGGTGAGGACAGCGAGGGGAGGGAGGAGAGAAGAAAGTCGAGTTCATCCAGGAAGGTGGTGAGTGGACCAGGAGGACAGTAGAGAACTAGAAGAAAGAGGTGAGAGGGAATTCAAAGCTGTTGGAGGCGATAGAGGAGAGAGAGGGGGGTGGCACAGAGAATAGCAGAGAAGGGGAGAGCAGGAGCCCTATTCCCCCCCCACCCAGTAAGACAGGGGGAGTGGGACAGGACAAACACAGAGGATAAGGCAGCAGGGGTGGATGAGTTCTCCGGGGAGATCCATGTCTCAGTCAGAGCGAGGAAATCCAGAGAGTGGTGGGAGGCGAAGGCGGAGATGAAGTCGGCCTTGTTGGAAGCATACTTTACACATTTGGATGCCTGTGTGTATGTGTGTTTACTACATGTATGAATAAACTTTATTGCAAACTGCTATGCCCTGTACATGAAAAAGCAAAAGCCACAAGTGTTTTTCATTTATACTATCATTCATGCTTAGTTGGCGCTTTGTGTGCCTATTCAAATAATGGTTTGTGTGTACTGTATTGCATACGCAACCTATCCTTATCTTTCAAGTCGGAAGCACTGCCCAAGGGGGAGGGGTTGCTGTATAACAAAGCCGTCGCAGGGGCGGAGGCAGCGAGCTGATAAGGGAGCCTGCCACGAGGTGCACCGCAAGGGTGCCTAGGCAACACAACTCCAGACAGTTACCTCAGGGATCCCGTAGGGCCGCACCTGAGCCGTCCAGGAGCGAGGACCATAGTCACGCTCTACCGGGAGCTGTCTGCTATCAGCATATACAAAGCGGGGCTACAGAGGTTAACTCTTATGCCCTCCACTTACAAGAACAAGGCCGGCTGCTCTACTAGTGCAGCTAGGAGCGAGGCCGTAATCTACTTGCACAATGTCTGGTGTAGGCAATCAAGCACTTGTGCGGCCTCCGCGCAATATCATGGCAGTGGACCCCTGATCCAATAGGAGCGGGTCACAGACCCAATGAGAAAAATACAATATAATACATAGCTGGCTAATCAGAAAGAGTAGCCGAGCTGAACAATATACAATATAAACATATCGCATGACAGGAAGACAGGACAGGAAAACTTCGGAGGTTTCAGGAGAAGCATGCAATCTGCCTTAATGTTTCAAAATAGCCCTATTGTAAATATAAACCAAAGATATTAAATGTTGTAATTTCCAAAACAGGGCAGTTGCCATAATATCAGGTACTGTCAAATGTTCTCTAGCCGAAAACTGTTTTTTTCAGTTTGTTACGCCATGGCGTCCAACTCGTAACACCTTTTTTCACTATGTCACCATAGAGACATTTCAAGCCAGGCAGTTTATTAGGTTTACAAATAATAATAAATAATCTAACTGCTGTTTGACGTCTCCCATGTCAGCTTCTCCTTGTACTGCTTCGAGACAGGACAGAAGATTGCTTTAGTTTCTATGTCGCCACAGTTTCAATGAAGGCACTGTTCCTCGGAAGATGTCACAGAAAATATACAGTATCCTCTTGGACTGGGGCTGGTATTGCGAGACCATGACCGTGCAGGCCCCACACCCCCATCTCCACAGCCATACTTCGTCCCAGTCAGCCTCACTGACCTCACTATTAAACAACTAAAAACATGATCCTAAGTCAAACTCACTAACAAGCCATTCAGCGGTGGTTCTAGCCCCTTTCATCTCGGGGGGCATGGCTGGGGCCAGTTGTAATCGTAGCGGGGCCATCATCGGGGGGGTGTATTGTCCATGATGTTAGTGGTGGGGGGGGTGCTGACAGTGTTTTGTCCACGGTGCCAGTTAGGGGGGCCACAGGGGGTATGTGCCAAATTTGAGGTATGTGCCTATCCTGCGTTTTCTTTTCTTTCTTATTTCTTTTTTTTTTTACATACCAAAGTAAAGCTGTGACCTTATTTGGCAAAGTAGGGTTCAGGATTTAAATTCACAGTGGCTACCTGAACTAACAGTAATGGGGCACACAACAAGTAAACAGAGAAAATAACTACACTATTCCTACCCTCCCAAATCTTACAGGACAGGTGAGATGCCCCTACTCCAAGATACTTATACAATAGAAAAACTATGGTAATAATAATATAGCCCAAGACAAAAAATATTAATCTTTCTAGACTGTATTAAAGTTCAGCACTTCGGAAAAATAGAATTATTTTGTATTTCAATAAAACAAAAATAATTACTGGTATCCACACACCCAACCAATGTAAATGTCACGGACGGTGTTAATTAGCTCCTTAATCACCATTACTTATTATATTTATATTTCACTTCACTTTATGCAATATGGCTTGTGTATTTTGTTTGGTTCTATATTGCCATTATTTTGTGTGTTGATTATCTTTCACTTTATTGTTTAATTTGTTATTCACTTAGTATTATTTTGATTGTTTGCACGCGTGCCTTATTATTTGTGTTTCTTTGAGCCAATCACCACCGCACAACTCACCTGGGTCCACCTGCACTCTTCACACGCGTCCCCACTTAATCACCCTGCCCTGGGAGAGGAGAGGAGGGAGCGTCTGATACGAGCCGCAGAGACCTCCCACATTGGAAAGTGGACTTCAGCAGACAGGAGGGGAGGTGGCAGACCTGGGAGCAGGACCCAGATCAACACGGCGCACAGGGACAGAATAGTGATGTCGTTCGCGAATGTGCCGGGTCCCGTCTGAGAAAGGATGTCTGTTCTTATGTTTTTATTTCTTATAAATGAATACAAGACAGAATAAAAGTATGAATGTTGTGTTGATGTGCTGCGTATGATGACATTGTCCCGGTGCTCCCGTTTGGTGCAGCACACACACCTCAACACAACATTCAGTCAGTGCGAGTGGTGCGGCCGAGCAGTGTGGCGAAAAGTTCATCTTTAATTACGGGTCAGAAAACAAGATGAGTGACAGGCACAAACGAAGTAGCATTTGGATGCATTTTGATAATATAAACAACAAAGGCAGAATGTAAAAATTGTAAAGTATCATATCAAGCAGGGTCTACTAACAACCTTCACAGACACATTAGAATTATAAATCCATCAATGCAGTTGGAAGAAAACAGGCAAGCTAGCATGCCTGCTACTGAAAATGAAAATACCTGTGCGATTACTGGAACCATTGCTGCTGCAGTGCTCACAGCCACCCCTCAGGCATCAGGTACTGCGACCTATTGCAACCCATAGTTCTATAAGCCAATTTATGCCAAAGGCCATGACCCCAGCAAGACCAAACACAATTGATGAGGTATTGGCTAAAATTATTGCAAGGGAATTCCAACCATTCTCAGTCGTGGAGGACAAGGGATTTAGAAGCTACACCCATGCTCTCAATCCAATGTATGTTCTTCCAAGCAGGAAAACACTCTCCCAAACAACTATTCCAAGACTGTATGACAGACAATGTGCTTCACTGCAAGAAAGGGTTAAAAAGGCTACAGCAGTTTGCCTGACAACTGACTGCTGGACATCCAGAGCCACCACTTCCTTCATGTCTGCTACATGTCACTTCATTGAAAATTATAAAAAATGGTGTCCAATCTTCTGGACTGTTTTGAGTTTAGTGGCAGACACACTTCAGATAACTTGGCAGAGGGACTGCTAAGAGTGCAAAAAAAGGGTGGCAAGTAGAAAACAAAGTGGATTGCTGTGTTACTGACAACGCAGCTAACATCACCAAAGCTTTTTAACATCTTGAAATGGACCCACCACCCATGTCTCGTGCACACAATCAACCTGGTTGTAAGAGATGCCCTGAAGGTGATGAAGCCCACTGTGAACAAAGTGAAGGCGATGCGGGAATTCTTCCATAAGAGCACACGAGCCACAGAGAAGCTGAAGTCTTCTCAACGCCAGATGGGTATGCCTGAGCTGAGGTCCAAACAAGAAGGTGGAATTCAACATTTCATATGCTGAAACGGGTTCTGGAGTCCAAGGATGCAATCATCTCTACCTTGGCCATTATCAATGCACCTGTTGATGCTCTGAGCCAAGAAGAGTGGGAGGAAGTGCGAGAGACATGCACTGTTCAGGAACCCTTTGAGCAGTCACTGTGGAGATCAGTGCAGACAGGTACAATGGACAACTGTTTTTACATTAGTATTACATAATTGCATATTTGAGGTGCATATTAGAGGGGAATGGCAGTAATAATAGACAAGAATAAACTGAACAAAGTCCATATACCACATAATAAAACAAAGCATAATTCTGAGTTTTCTCTTTTTTTTCAGCTACGTGACAGCCTCCAAAATGCTACTCCTGTGCAAGGGTCTGCAGAGAATAACAGCCCACCACCAGACAGGAGGAACAGTAACCAAAGGGAAAGAGAGAGAGTTGGTGACTGCTCTCTGTGCATCTATGGAAAGAAAGTTCCACAGAATGGAATACAATACTGTTCTCTCAGAAACCACCATAATGGACCCAAGGTTCAAACAGCTGTCCTTCAATGACAACAGAGCTGTTGATGAGGCACCTCAAAGAGTAACAGCAGCAGCAAGATGCAGCCCCAGCAGCCAGCAGGCTACACCACTAGGAGGCCAAGAGGGAGAAGAGGGAGCAGGGGCACTAGAAGTGGAGCCACAAACGTCTGCTGTTTGGAGGTTCTTTGATGAAAGAGCAACAGGAGACACTGCAAGAAGGAATCCCACAGCAGATGCTATACTGGAAGTAAGATCCTATCTTGAAGAGCCCCTTATCCAAAGAGCCACAGACCCGCTGAGCTGGTGGGAGACCGAGGCTTCAGTCTACCCACGACTGGTCAAGGTGATGGCAGGGAGACTCTGCATCGTAGCAACATCAGTCCCTTCAGAAAGAATCTTCTCCAAAACAGGGCAGATAATAACAGAAACCGGATCAGCCCCTGTAAGCTGAGGCACTTAGACTTTCTTAATGCCAGTCTGCACTAAAGACAAGGTCACTGGTAATATATACATCTAGAACTGTTGGATGGTGCCGTTATGCGCATTGTAATTCATTTTTTATTTGTTATATGGTTCCATTTTGAGTGTGGTTTGCTTGGAATGGTTTGTGTTTTGGATAGTTCAATATAAATAAAACGTTCAATACACGTGTAATAGTGTTTGATGTTTTCACATGATTTACGTTTTTTTTTTAATACAAAACATGTAAATTATGGTATTCTGGAAATTATAAGATTAAGTATAATTACATTGAATAAGTGATGTATGTGCACACATACCAATCATAGGTCCAAACATTGCTAAATTTGCCTGAATTATAAAAGCCAGAAGTGGTACTAAATGAAGAGCCATTTGGGAGCCGAAAGAGCCGGCTCTTATTGCTGAATTGAGCCAAATGGTCTGGCTCACTGAAACCAGCCGGAATTCCCATCACTAGGACAGAAGCAGAGAGAGATGGATTCCTCTGGAGGCTACAGTGAGTGCACCTTTGGTTTCGCTGATTTCCATGGAGTGTGGAAACGTAGAGAAGTTTAAGACGCCAAGCTGCGAGTGATTTCCTGCTGTGCCCACCCCTCTCCCCTCCTTGGATTATAAGCGATCGAGGAAAGACATTGAACATTACAGTGTCTGTTTACATACTGGACCTACTAACCTGGGCGCTGTGTTGCTTGGGTATTCCTCCATGCAGTGGGCAGGGCAGCTGGAAACCGGCAAACAGGGAAACCGGCAAACAGAGAAAGCGAGAAGAGGGTTAACATTAACGTTAACGAGGCTGACCCGGCAGTCCACTGTCCAGATTCCGCCCTGCAGTGAGATGGTGCTGTGGGCACAGGTGCCAGAGTTCCCCCACATAGCGGAATACTGTGTCCTGATCGAGGCTTGGGATGAGGAGCGAGAGCGGCAGGTGGCACGGACCATCACGTGGGTATGCCAGGGTAGGGTCCCGTTGCCAGTGTTAAATCTTTTCCCCTACCCTGTAGATGTGCCCCAGCGCTGCCCACTGGCTAGACTCTCCCGTATAGACCAGCAGGACATTATCACTGAGGATGAGGCGACATTCCAGTTCCGATATCCAGACATGGTAGAAGTGGGGGTCCGTCCGGTCCAGACACAGGGGGTGACAGGGACCGTGGACTGGACAGGGGGAGCCACCGACTTGTCCAGGGAGCAGTGAGGATGGTTAGGCCCTGTTGCAAAAGTGGTGTTGCGTCTAGTAATGTAACCATTCCTTATATCCCAGGACATTAGTTTATAGACACTGTTGCACCGTTTGTAGTAGAACACTTGCATTTACTCATAAGGCAGTTCCCTAATCTCAATCCCTTACACTGGTTTATTTATGGACTTCCTTCCTAATTGATAGGGTATTACTGTTTGTGAAAGAACTATTTCCATACAGTCAAAGTTTCATGACATTAGACTTTAAACTAACTCATATCTCATTCAATTATTTATTCATTTATTCTACATCAAGTTATATCTTCAGTAACGTCCGTATTTTCCCACGTTTCATTCAATCACCATCAGAAGCTCTCTGTGCTAAAAGTGGCAGCACATTTGTCTCACACACATCAAACTCGCCTTTTCCTGCTTCCCAAGCCTTATCAACTTACTCAGACCCTCGTCAACTTACTCAAACCCTCTTCAACTTTGGTCAACATTGCTCTGCATTCTAACAGCTATTCTTTCTCCTATTCTTAATTTCTTACAAGAAATGTATTCAGGTTTTTTTATCAATATGTTTTATTTATATTTATACAGATGTCACTCCATTATTCGTTTATTGAAGTCATATATGTACCTAACAAAATATTAGCCAATAGGCCATTGATCTCAATAATGATTCCCATAATCCTAGGACACCTTCTCTTTTACTCTTCCTTTCCATTCTTCCTTTTCTCCTGTAAAGCATTTTATATTACTTGAGCTTACTTATTCTATAGTTGTAATCTTATACTTCTGCGGTATCTTACCCTTTTCCTACATCACTCATCTTAAAACCATGGTCTACTTTGACTTTCATTTCAGGTATTATATGCTAGGCACCAATAACCAAACATTTTCTGAAAGACTGTAACATGTCACCAGACTGTTTACATTCTCCTGCTTTCACAGGCTGTCAGGGCTGCACCAGGCTCTCTTCTAGCCTTTCGTTTCCTTGAATTTGACTTTTGACAGAGCTTGTCCATAACATGATGTTTAACAAACAAATTCTGGTTCTTCTTGTGGAGACACCATGACTATTTATGTATTACTATTATTATCCATCTGTTTATTCAATGTATATTTTGGATTACTTTTCTTATAATAGTCTTTCTTTCTGATTTCTGATGCTTGAGGCACTCTGTATAGAGCCAAAGATCCTCATGAATATGATAAATCTGTTGTTACATTTTTAAATATAATTCTAAAATGATTGCCAAAACATAGACATTTACCTTATATCACCTTCAAACTATACATATTCATAAACACACAAAGCACATACACATTGATATCTAAAGATAATTCAGATATCCGATCTGTGGCATGTTTTATTGACCCTGCAGTGTCTCAAACAGCCCTTATAACTTATTATTTAAGCTTATGATTATTTAGAATAAAATGTCAAATAATCCCACTCGATTATTTCATTATTTCACTATCTCAGTTTTCTTGATCCATTGTGAAAAAGTTCTGTTATTTCCTCCTCATCTGTAGAGGCTACATTAGCCCACTCCCCGGTCTGATATTCTCGTAGTAACTGTATCCAAATGTTGGGCGGACATTTAGCCTTCACGATGATGTGTACATCGTGCGGGTGAAGGAGGTGAATAACCATCTTTTCATCTAGAATATCCCAAAAAGTTGTGTTACCCTGGTTTGGTTTTAATTTTGGGAGGGACGCCCATATCATTTCTTTTTCTCCTGGGGAGAAGGGGACATGGGTTTTAGTCGTATAGACTATTGATTGACCTTCCTCTTTACTCTGTCTAGTTTTGACTTGCATGGGTGCAGCTGGGACCGTTTTCAGAGCGGTCAGATCTGGATACAATGTATTATTATAACCAAAATCAGTGATTGATTTATATTCCGGATTATATGGGGGAGGAGCGCTAGCAAAACCTCCTTTTTCATATTCCCATGCTTTGCGATCTAAATCATCCCAATCGGGCCTGTCGTCCTCGGAGTGATCTGTGTCGCGACGCGCTCCTAACACGGCAGCACATCGCGCACCTACACCTTCACCTTTTCTGACCACTTTTCTTGCCCTTCTAATTTGCCTTGTAGTTCTATTAATTCTATCGTATTTTTCACAACTTCTTCTCTAAATTCACATTACTGTTTATGATGATCTTCCATTTCTGTTATTTTCTTTTCTTGATTCTCACCAACCTGACACAATATCACAATTCCTTTCTCTGTCTTATCTGGTTGTTGTTGCTTCCACCAGTCCCGGTGCTCCTTCGAAGACCAGTCTTTCTCCCAACTTCCTTCCAACATTTTCTTCTCTACATTCTGTTTTTTTATTTCTCAAAAAACCAATAATGCTGGTGTCACTCATTGTGACGATTTATCTGAAATATTACATTATTATATATTATATATATATATATATTATAATAAAAACAAACACTCTAGTAAGGTACGGACACCCGTACATAACACTGGCTAAGGTAAGGGAACCCATAAACAACCATAAGCACCCCCGGACCTAGGACAGCCTGTAACTTGCTAACTTGCTGTTTTGTTTGCTTCTCATCGTTTGCTGCTAGTTGCATGCCAAACGAGTTCGTTCTGTCCAAAATATAAGCTTTTTTTCTTCTAATAAACTCAATACAAATACAGTGCACTAGCAACTATTTCCCTTTCAAAAGTTGTAGTCCCGTTTCAGTTAAAACAAAATGTGTTCTTCAAACAAAGAAAATACTTGTGTTTCTTTTCCCTCTTTACCTGCTCTTATCACAAAGCTTCTCAACACAATCTCAGGTGCAGGTGCACTCTGCGCTATCCTTTGCCCGAGCTTTGTCCAGGAAAACTCACTGTAGCCATCTTAGTTCAACACGGGCTCTCCTTACCTGCGAGTCACACGGGTCCAGTTCACTTTGCAAGTGAACAGTCTCTTCTCAGAAACAATAAGGAAACTTGGAAAGAAACACAATCCCAGGTCGGTGTTAAAAAAAAGTTCTTTGTTTTCATATTAAAAGAAAACATTTGTATTTTCTCTGCACACTTCACAGCTCCAATTAGCACACTCAACTAATCCCTGCCCCCCTCAGAACCGTCACTAAAGAAAGGTACTCACAGTCATATTAAATATGACATCCTGTAGTGTTTGTTTTCAAAATATGATCTTATTATCACTTGAACCAAATAAATCCTTTGACCCACTAATACCAAATTACAGTTAGGGGGGCCACAGATGTGATTTGAAAATACGATCTTCCATGTCTTTCTGTTGTGTTTTGACCTGGGGATCTGTAATTGTCCAAGTGGCTACTGCACATGTACTTATTTAATATTAAATGTGTTATTTAATTAGGCTTGGTTCTGGTGAGCATGTACAAGACGTCAGCTTTTTAAATAACTGTGTGTATTGGATCATACACATTTTAGAAATACTCTCTCAAACTTCCCGCATTGGTACCTCACCAGGGAGGTAGAAAACAGCAATAGCATTGAAAAAGTGTGATTGTAGTTCTGCTCTTCTGCAATATATTTCTACAAGATCTTTAACATCTTCTTTAACATTGTTTTAAAGGCTGGGACCAATATGGTGGAATATCTCCAACACACGGACATTGAGAGACTCGACCCCTTTGTGCTGCTGCTCAGAGACCAACTCTCAGTTGTCTCTGAGTAGGCTATGGATCAACTTCCTTTCCTAATATGAAGGAGACAATGGATACAAAACCTATAGGCAACTATGAAAAACAGGTGATTATTGTTATTCTTCTCATTATAAACTACTTAATACATCTCTCCCATAAAGTACAACAGGATAGTGGTGACGTCATTCAGGATTGGATTGCCATTGGTCAAAAGCCCTCTGAGAGAAATTGTGTGGCGACACTCCACACTCTTAGAAGAAATTGTTCTGCACAGAACCATAAAGGGTTCCTCGAGTAATCGCTCTGGTGGATCCCTTTATGGTTCTATGTAGAACCCCTTCAAAGGGGTTACATGAAGAACCCCCAAACATAGCGTTCTATACAGAACCATTCGTTTTAAAATGTTATATATAGAACCCATTCAAAAGGGGGACACGTGCTATACCTGAATTTGTTTTCCAAATACAATCTTTAAAAAATGTATGAGTTCATATATACAAACACACATACACAACGTAGAAATCGCACTACTAGTGAACTAACTTCATTTACATTATATGCCACAACTCCTCAATTTGGAACGCAAAAACAAGACATCTGATGTAAAAGTGTAAACTAATTACGAACAGCACTTTTGATTTTTATCTTCAATTCAGGGGCTACTTATTCGAACAGTAAACTGTATTCTCTCTTCAGAGTGACTGGAATGTTTTTGCCTACATTCAACTTAAATATGAAAGTTTCCAAAAACGGCATAGTTTTCTTTAAGGCTATTCAATGCCAAACACAAAATTCTCTCTGCTTTCAGTGCTTGTCCTTCAGCACAATTACACAGGTTCATGATGTTCTCATTTCAATACATTGTTTTCTTATTTAAACTATTTGACTTTGAGCTTACATTGAGAATAAAATCACTTTTGCAAGTAAAACCTGGCCAAGAAAGGAAGCAGCACTACAATAAAACAATACACAGAATACAAAGCAGTTCCTTCAAAAGTGAAAGTGATAAAGAGTGATGTCTGTCAGTAAATTACGTTGAGATACATATTGGTTATTTTGAATTAGGAGTCCAACTTCAATATCTTCTATTAACAAGCCAAAATACAGATCAGAATTACGGGTAATTGAAAAGAATATGTAGCGCCTAGGTAAGCTTGGATGTGTTCAGAGAAACACTAAAAACGGATTGGCTTTATTTGTGGAATGCAATCCTGAAGAGTATTTGATATTTTGGGTAATAAGCTGACCGAAAATATTAGGAGAGCCATATGCACAAAATAGTATAGTCTCCTAGTGCACGTCACCGCCCTCTATTGCATAATCTACAACACCTTATACATCAAACCCAATTTACTAATATTATTGTTATGCATTCATTTGTCACATCTGCCTTTGCTGGTAAGGATAACAATACAGGATCATCAAAATGTACTGTAACGAAACCTGTCCTAGTAAGGTCGTGTCCTAACTGGATTTGACAGAGGAGCGTGTAGCTGCCACCACCTCTGGTTTACCGGACGGTCTGGTCGAATAACCCTGGAAGCTAAAATTAGTGATGTTAAAGGGAGAGTGAAAAGCCAAGAGGAAGTATATAACCAAGTCTTTTTAATAACCAATTTAATACGCTGGGTACACAATGTGCAATTTAGGCAAATAGAATAACAATCACAGTATCACTAAACAATCCATAAAAAGTAAATATCCATTAAACAGTTAAGTTAATTTCTCCCTCAAATACATACGACCAATTAATATAATAAAACCGCAATTGACCTTCATTAAAGAAATACTAAAATAAACCATACAATAAACACCAATGTAAGTGAAAAGAAACCACAATATAAACATCAGATAAACCATACAATAAACACACCAATATAAGTTACCACAATTACAACAGCAATTTCAACTATAAAAGCAAAATACAAACTCTTCAATGTAAAGCCAAAAAAAAAAAAAAAAACGGGTTAATTGTTGTTTTAGATCAATTGATTGGAATATAGCTAATAGGATCAGCACAATCCAATCAATCAATCACTCACTTGGCCCTGTTACACAGACTGATTAATAGCAGTATGTTTAAGTCTAACCATAAATTCATAAATTAGAGCAAAGAAACTGTTACTATGTTTAAACTTGGTTTTATACAAGTCCTTGCCCAATGAAAACATGTAATCAAATACACATAATCCCACAAACAAACACATATAGATTTAAAATAGAGTCAGAGAGCTCCCGTCAACTGAACAGCTCCCCAGCATTTGGCGCACACTGCACACTGCACACTGCACACTGCACACTGCACACTGCACACTGCACACTGCACACTGCACACTGCACATGTAAAAACAAGCAGCCCCCTATTATCTGCACACAAACCAACACAAGCAATGCTAGCCGTAGAAAGAGTCTCTCTTGTGTCTTCTGAGCACTGCTTATATCCCCATCTGCTCCCGGTATGACATCCCGTGATTGGTCGCAATGCTCAGTCCAATTAGGGTTAATAAGAGCCAATTCAATCAGTGACAGAGCCGACTGGCTCATCACAGTACTACTATATTTACAGCATGACATAACAGCGCGGCGCTGGAGCGGGAAAGTGCGCTTCTTTTTGCACATCGTCTACATGCGCGAAAAGCCTGGACACTTGGGCTAAAAAAAAGACAAACATAGAAAGTGTGAAATATGAACGTTAACATTGTAGCGCAAACATTGGGCTTCGAGCCACGTGTAACAGACAGTGCGATTCAGAACAAAGTCAAAAATAGCTTCTGCACAACAATACAACTCTTAGCTAGTAAATTCATGTGGAAAATGGACGCCCCGTCTACAGGGCTGCGGCAAGTCGTGGCCTATTTGTTGGGGAAGGATGTTGAGCTCGGTTTTCCAAACGAGCCGCTGCATATTGACCTATGTCTATTGTCTAAATGTCTATTTATTTATTGATGTATTCATTTATTTCTTTCAACATGTATTGATTCATTGATGATTTTCTCTGTGTATTCATTTTTAATTCTGGCATGGATTATCCTGCATACAAAAGCAAAGGCCCGGGACAGTGCGAGCATGACTTATACAGCGCAGTGCAATCATGGTCGCTGCTTGACATCGTCCTGCAAATAAAAAAACATTGGCTGGATGTCAAGTCACACATTGCCGGGCCAGACCTCGAACCCGGATCCTCCGGATCGTCACCCTGCTGCTCTCCAGCTGAGCTACTCCGGCAACGGAGCATCGGCGCGGAAGGGCGCTATTAACTGTGCGCTGTTTCTGCCGTCACTCATCTCCTGCAATGCCGTGTTTATGTGAGAGCTGTGACGCGCTGTAGCAGCAACTACATGTTTACTACATCTCATCTCCTCTGGGGTTTCAGTGTTTGTGAGACGGTGACACTAAACGCTGAAGTATAATGTCGGCCAATAAGCGCACTGGACACCGCCCACTGGCTGTGATTGACACAGCGGGCTTGTATGACGTCATTCACTGCTACAATGATCGAGCGCAGAGATACACCGTGGTCGTGCAAAAATGCTTTTTCTACTCTTGCGGTTTTTATTTTACACTACAGGAATAAATAACTAAACCAATATTAAATACATAGATACATGTCCCTGCCGATTCCAATGTTGGCGATTCATTGAACATGTAGCACTATTTGCACATGCATGTATTTATTGTCTCACATTAGAGATGAGATGTAGAAAACATGTAGTTGCTGCTACAGCGCGTCACAGCTCTCACATAAACACGGCATTGCACATGCCTGTAGCCAAAGTCCGTTTTTTTGTCTTCATTAAAATGATCCTTTACAGGAGTATTACATGCGAAGCCAAGGCCGGCCCTATCGGAATAGGCAAATGCTAGGGGCGCCCGAAAGAGTGAACATTTGTACGGAGGTTTGTTGCACTCAGTGCTTGTTATTGTGTGGAACCAAGTCACAGCAATTCCTGGTTATTAGCCAATAGGATGTGAGTGTTAATATGGGATGTCCTGTATAGAGCTGCTGTTAGGGAGTCAGTCAGTGAGTTGACTGCGCGCAGATTCCCTGCTCTCTCTGCACTGGGCAACAGCGGCACTTTGTACTGTCAAAAACAACACAAACACAGCTATTGGGTTTTGCTGATTTCTATACATAAGCAGCTAAAATTGGACATTGTCAACCTCGCCTCTAAAATATAAAAGTGCGCACACGACCGGGGGTCACGGTGCCATAGCTTGTGTTCACCTAGAAACTCGTCCGGCAGCGGCGGACGCAGCGGATTTCAGTGCAGACGCGTTTCAGCAGCGACACGTTTCCATCACACCCACCGGCACCGCGTCCAGTTTGCATATATAATGTTGCTTGATATGGGATTTTCCGCTGCTGATGTGTGGTTGTGAAGCAAAGATATGTTTGAGTCCAAATCTGCCTGATTTCATGGAGATTTTGAGCTGTTTTTTGACTTGTCTCCAGTTGTTAAAATCTTCCCCAGAACCCGCACCCTGAATTACTCAATCGTCTTCGCCCTCATTTTTCAACACTAATTTTGTGCAGTGCACAGTGGGACAAAGGGAAATGCTACAGACTTTAATCTAATAAGACACAAAATGCTTGAAAGTTTCTATTATGTTTATCTATATGACTACAATAATCTTTAACAAATTAAAATGTAAGTGGTCTGAAACCGTTTTAATACAAATATATACATTTATTTAACCAGTTGATTTTTATACTTTGTGAAATGAATGTACTAAATATAAGCAACGGGGTAAGTGACTAATTCACAGATTTAGTCCATGTCTGGACCTTGATTATACCTTGACCAAGAAATGTGGACCCTGACACAACATAATTGACTACCCCTGCTGTAGAACATTGCTACATTATGCATATTGCACTAAGGTGTCTGTAATATCGTTTTTTCGTGCAATACTTTTATAATACTGTATTTATAATTCATTTTATGTCACTTGTTTCTTTAATACTGTTTTTATACTGTTTGTGTGGGGGTTTTGTTTCTAAAATAAAGAAGATCTCAAAGACATAAAGCTATGCAGTCTGTGAGTGTATGAACACAATGACCCTGCGATGCAGGGGGCACCACTTAAAATCTTGCCTAGGGCACCAAATTGGCCCTGTGCGCAGCAACTGACGTTATGCAAACGACATCCAGCTGGATAGTGAGTATGGGGTGAAAAGAGCAGGAGAGACGGGAGAGAAAGCAGGCAGCAGCGTCATTGTCGCAGAATATTGAACATATGTTCAAAAACACTGCCAAACAGGGTAAGGTTGTTATATTTACTACCTAATCTAACAGTTGAGATAGATAACGCTAACTACGTGCTAGCAAACAGTCGTCAACTCCACGCAGAAGGTAGCTAATGTTTTTACTCGTGTGTGTCTGTGTCTGTCAGATTACACAAAAACTACAAGACCGATTTTCACGAAACTCAGTGGAGGGGTGTAGCATGGGTCAAGGAAGAACACAGTAAATTCTGACCATTATCCATCCAGTGGGACTAGCTAGCTACAGTGACCGATTCAGAAGATTTTTACCCTGAATATGTGTGATGTGTCGGCGCTCCATTCACGTGTGTGTGTGTGTGTGTGTGTGTGTGCGCATGTGTCTGTGTGTCTGCGTGCGTGCATGCGTGTGTTTGGACTGAAAAAGGTGGTACATGATCTTGGTAAGCAATTTGACAACATTGTAGTAAATATTTTCGGTGCATCAAAAAGCGTCCTCGTTAAGATACCAGCAGACAAGCTAATCCAGCACAAATTAGTGCATAAAAAGTAACCAAAATGAAGTATTTAAACCTCATAATTGAATACAAAATGAGGGGAAAAACTGCAAAAAGGTCCACTTTTTGAAAAAAGAACCCCCCTTCCACTAGGCTGGCTACGGGCCTGTTGCAGGAGATGAGTGACAGCAGAAACAGCGCACAGTTAATAGCGCTCTTCCGAGTCTTTCCGGAGTTGCCCGAGTAGCTCAGTCGGGAGCGCGTCAGACTGAAGGTATGAAGCCCCAGGTCCGATCCCTGGCTCTGGCAATGAGCTACACTGTTTCCACTTCCACACTTTTACTCTGCACAACAATCTGACGCAGAGCAACCATGATTTTACAGCAAAGTGAAATCATGGTCACTCTGCTTCAGATTGTTCTGCAAAGTAAAAGCTTTCATTTCATGTTGTGTAAAAAAAGTGCAAAAGTCCAAAAGTGTCTTGACAAGTGTTGAAATTAAAGCTAGACCCACGCTAACGCGATTCTTTAAATCCCAGACGATATTTAAAATGGTGGGCTGCTCACATTTAACGACAGGCAGGATTTCACGGAATTTAGGTCTTTTGCATCATGATGCCCCAAAACAACTATTGTTATTTGAGGTATTTGAATCAATACTTATGAAAGTCAAAATCAAAAACTCAAAATAATGTAACTTGTTTTCGTGGATGTGCTCGACTCTCATTGGCTGCTGCCGGTCTCGGACCCGAGTCGCATCTTTAATATGAATTGTGTTGGATCTACTCGCCTGCCTGGCGAGCTGCAGGTTTGAGCAGAGGGCAGCGGCTCATCGGTTAGGCCCCGACCTGCTGCTTTCTGTTCAACCGGACACTCAATGACTCCATTGAATGAACAACCGGCTTAGATTGTACTTTTCAAATTGTGTAAAAAATAGTTGGTTCTTTAATATGTTATTCATACAATTCTATGCTTAACTTAAACCCTCTACAGTTAAAAATAATGAAAATGCTCTGATTAAGGTTCAATTAAGCAATCGAGAGCTCTGTTGGAACAGATACCACAGGCAGTGCCCATCTTGCCCATCTTGCCAAAGACTATCAACATCAATATTATTAGCATTAGTAATGTAACTATTCTCAATTTCCCAGCTGAGCTCACAGACACTTTCACTGACCCCCCCCCTCCTTCCTGGGGGGTGAATCCCTTCCTAATTGATAGGGTATTTCTGTTAGTGAAAGGACTATTTCCATACAATATCATGACTTTAGACTTTAAACTATATCTCATTCAATGATTTATTTATTTTACATTAAGTTATACCTTCAGTAACTTCCTTATTTTCCCTCATATTCCATTCAACCACCTTCACAACTCTCATGCTGAAAGTGGCAGCACATGTCTTTCACACATATCAAACTCCCTTTTTCCAGCTTCCCAAGCCTCATCAACTCTTAAACCCCTCGTCAACTTCCTCAAACCTTCCTCAACATCGCTCAGACCCACTAAATTGCTCTGTATCCTAAAAGCTGTTCTTTCTCCTTTTCCTAATTTCTTACAAGAAAATTCAAGTTATATTTATTGACATGTATTATTACTATTTATACACACATTTCACTCCATTATTTTAACTAAAATATTTACTTAACAAAATATCTTTTAGAAAATAAGCCTTTTAATTGATTTCAATAATGATTCCCAGGTACCTCAGGAAAACAAAGTTTCAAAAAATGTGTCCAGTCAATGATTTCCCCAATGAAGAGTTTGCGTGGGCACTAAGACTGTCCACCTGCGCGGCTCATATGTCCTTATTGTGTCAACTTCCTCCTATTGAAGTCCAATCTACACCGGTACATGTTCAGAAGAACTGTTCCCGAAACTAGGTTGAACTGATCAATAGTTAATTTCTTACCTACACATTGTATTTAGGGATCTTATATCTGGGATTTTCAAAAACTCTTCATTGTGGAACTCACAGCTACCAAACGACCCTTTAATTTCCTGGAGTATCTGGTTATCTATTGAAGACTCTGTATAGGAAGTTGAAGAAAGTGTTTTGTGATAATTATATAATGTTTTATATTAATACTAGCATTAGAAGTAGTTTGTATACAGACTGAGCAGATTAGATTTAGCAGCACAAGTAAAGGGTCAACAAGGTTGATTTGTTAGAAACTCCTGTCAGAAATGAAAGATCACCCAGTGCCGAAATAGCCTACAGATGTCTGCTGAGAATTTGTTTATGACTTAATCGTTTCTCCAGATAGGCAGGAATTGTTTCTGTTAACGAGCGATTGACACTAGGTAAATGACGACCGTGGGATCGCATCTTCCTAGTGCACATCAAAGACGGACATCTGCTTTGGATCCATCACCTCTTCACGGGAGGACAGATCATAAAACGGACCCGGACCTGTATCTTCTGATTGGATGAACGGCCATAAGATGTTACGTAATTTTCCTATAAAGCTGCACTCATGTTGGTAAACATTAAGTTCTCACTGAAGGAATTATTCCTGACGTGGGGCTTCCGAGCGGCTTGATTAAAGTTCTATTTGCTTTATCTCCACGATTTCTCCACTGATTTCCGAGACGGTTCTACATCTATGTATTCATATCTTCACCATATTTTACTGTTTCCTCAGATTCCCATTTCAGAAATTAGCTCAAATTCAATTTTCAACATTTTATTTTGTATTTCTGGGTTGTAAAATAGTATTTTATTTTTATTTTCTCCTTTAAATGGTTCAATGTTAATTTAGCTCACTTCTTCAATGCTTGTCATTTTATATTTCTATAGTATCCTTCAAATTCGTACCCTTTGACTACTTCACTCATCTTAAATCCAAGGTCTAATTTATTTCAGGTATTTTATGCTGGCCCCAAACATTTTCTGAAAATAAGACTATAATATATCACTATTCTGTTTACATTCTCCTGCCTGGATTTTACATCAGGCTGTCAGGGCTGCACCAGAGTGCTGCTCCTGTGGATGTCAGCCTTTCATTTCCCTTTAATTTGACTTTATAGAATTTGTCCATAATATGATTTTTAACAAACAAATCCTTGTCCTTCTGGGTCTTAGACGACACCATTACTATTTATTTACTTTATTATTACTTTATTTTTATTATTTAGTGTATATTGTGTATTACTTTAACATTATTCTCATAATAGAATATATAATTTATTTATAATTTGTGATGCCTTATGCACTCTATATGCACTCTATATACAGTTAAATGTTTAGATCCAGCCTGGAGCTGAACCTCTGGAGCCACTGGGGAGCTGTTCAGTTGACGGGAGCTCTCTGACTCTATTTTAAATCTATATGTGTTTGTTTGTGGGATTATGTGTATTTGATTACATGTTTTCATTGTTTAAACTTGGTTTTATACAAGTCCTTGCCCATAGTAACAATGTCTTTGCTTTAATTTATGAATTTATGGTTAGACTTAAACATACTGCTATTAATCAGTCTGTGTAACAGGGCCAAGTGAGTGATTGATTGATTGGATTTTGCTGATCCTATTAGCTATATTCCAATCAATTGATCTAAAACAGCAATTAACCCGTTTTTTTTTGTTTTTTTTTGGCTTGTTGTGAATTTTGGCTTTACATTGAAGAGTTTGTATTGTGTTCTTTTGTAGTTGAAATTGCGGTTGGAAGATCGTATTTTTTTTTCGCCACACTGCTCGGCCGCACCACTCGCACTGACTGAATGTTGTGTTGAGGTGTGTGTGCTGCACCAAACGGGAGCACCGGGACAATGTCATCATACGCAGCACATCAACACAACATTCATACTTTTATTCTGTCTTTTTTTTTTTTTTGGCTTGTTGTGAATTTTGGCTTTACATTGAAGAGTTTGTATTGTGTCCTTTTTTAGTTGAAATTGCTGTTGTAATTGTGGTAACTTATATTGGTGTGTTTATTGTATGGTTTATCTGATGTTTATATTGTGGTTTCTTTTCACTTACATTGGTGTTTATTGTATGTTTTATTTTAGTATTTCTTTAATGAAGGTCAATTGCGGTTTTATTATAATAATTGGTCGTATGTATTTGAGGGAGAAATTAACTTAACTGTTTAATGGATATTGACTTTTTATGGATTGTTTAGTGATACTGTGATTGTTATTCTATTTGCCTAAATTGCACATTGTGTACCCAGCGTATTAAATTGGTTATTAAAAAGACTTGGTTATATACTTCCTCTTGGCTTTTCACTCTCCCTTTAACATCACTAATTTTAGCTTCCAGGGTTATTCGACCAGACCGTCCGGTAAACCAAAGGTGGTGGCAGCTACATGCTCCTCTGTCAAATCCAGTTAGGACACGACCTTACTAGGACAGGTTTCGTTTCAGTACATATTGATGAACCTGTACTGTTATCCTAACCAACAAAGGCAGATGTGACAAATTAATGCATAACAATAATATTAGTAAATTGGGTTTGATGTATAAGGTGTTGTAGATTATGCAATAGATCTCAACGTAATTTACTGACAGACATCACTCTTTATCACTTTCACTTTTGAAGGAACTGCTTTGTATTCTGTGTATTGTTTTATTGTAGTGCTGCTTCCTTTCTTGGCCAGGTTTTACTTGCAAACGTGATTTTATTCTCAATGTAAGCTCAAAGTCAAATAGTTTAAATAAGAAAACAATGTATTGAAATGAGAACATCATGAACCTGTGTAATTGTGCTGAAGGACAAGCACTGAAAGCAGAGAGAATTTTGTGTTTGGCATTGAATAGCCTTAAAGAAAACTATGCCGTTTTTGGAAACTTTCATATTTAAGTTGAATGTAGGCAAAAACATTCCAGTCACTCTGAAGAGAGAATACAGTTTACTGTGCGAATAAGTAGCCCCTGAATTGAAGATAAAAATCAAAAGTGCTGTTCGTAATTAGTTTACACTTTTACATCAGATGTCTTGTTTTTGAGTTCCAAATTGAGGAGTTGTGGCATATAATGTAAATGAAGTTAGTTCACTAGTAGTGCGATTTTTTCGTTGTGTATGTGTGTTTGTATATATGAACTCATACATTTTTTAAAGATTGTATTTGGAAAACAAATTCAGGTATAGCACGTGTCCCCCTTTTGAATGGGTTCTATATATAACATTTTAAAACGAATGGTTCTGTATAGAACGCTATGTTTGGGGGTTCTTCATGTAACCCCTTTGAAGGGGTTCTACATAGAACCATAAAGGGATCCACCAGAGCGATTACTCGAGGAACCCTTTATGGTTCTGTGCAGAACAATTTCTTCTAAGAGTGTGGAGTGTCGCCACACAATTTCTCTCAGAGGGCTTTTGACCAATGGCAATCCAATCCTGAATGACGTCACCACTATCCTGTTGTACTTTATGCGAGAGATGTATTAAGTAGTTTATAATGAGAAGAATAACAATAATCGCCTGTTTTTCATAGTTGCCTATAGGTTTTGTATCCATTGTCTCCTTCATATTAGGAAAGGAAGTTGATCCATAGCCTACTCAGAGACAACTGAGAGTTGGTCTCTGAGCAGCAGCACAAAGGGGTCGAGTCTCTCAATGTCCGTGTGTTGGAGATATTCCACCATATTGGTCCCAGCCTTTAAAACAATGTTAATGAAAGGTACTCACAGTCATTTTAAATATTACATCCTGTAGTGTTTCCTTTCAAAATATAATCTTATTATGACTTGAACTAAATAAATCCTTTGACCCACTAATACCAAATTACAGTTAGGGGGGCCACAGGTGTGATTTGAAAATACGATGTTCCATGTCTTTCTGTTGTGTTTTGACCTGGGGATCTGTAATTGTCCAAGTGGCTACTGCACATGTACTTATTTTATATTAAATGTGTTATTTAATTAGGCTTGGTTCTGGTGAGCATGTACAAGACGTCAGCTTTTTAAATAACTGTGTGTATTGGATCATACACATTTTAGAAATACTCTCTCAAACTTCCCGCATTGGTACCTCACCAGGGAGGTAGAAAAAAGCAATAGCATTGAAAAAGTGTGATTGTAGTTCTGCTCTTCTGCAATATATTTCTACAAGATCAAGAACGGGCTCTGAAAACACTGAGGGTACAGGACGAGGACAGCGAAGCAATGAGCAACACTTGATACAGGATAAGAGCAACGGATACTTAGAATTTATAGGTGTAGGCCCCGTAGTAAAATATTCCCATCCGTTTTCATGGTACAATACTTTGATAATGACCCCCAATAGTCTTTCAAATGCCTGAATATCTGAAAAACATTTTTTTTTTCTGAATTGAAAACCCTAGCTGGCTATGCATTCGTTTGGCACCATCTAACATTTCGGAATCTGTGCATTCTTTACCCTTCCACAGGCGGTACACACTGGCAGCAAAACATAAATTGTTACCTTGGTTTATGTCTATTATTTTACTAAATAAAATACCTTTTAAGCGCCTCCGCGCACCACCACCACCTTGCATATTTCTAATCACAGTGACCGTTATTCGCAAACTCAAATGTGATAGAATTTTGTTGTGACTTTGTAGTAAATTAGCTATGCTCTCTAAGAAATCTGCAGCGTCCAGCTCCCCCACATTTCGCCTCCTCGATTAGAAAAGATTATTTAATGACCCCGAGCTCGGTCTCAGCTGTACAAAATCATTAGGACCCACATTGTGTGATATTTCATTTAGCAATCCTTGCACAGCTCCATGCTCAATACGGACAGCATTCATATAAGATTGTACCAGATCCAGGTTCACAAACCTGAATTCTTCATAAAACTCCATACCCCGAAACCTATTAATTTCTCGGTCATAGCGACGAATAATCTCCAAAAACCCCCGAGGAGGGTCCCCGCCAACGCCACCCTCAGCCATTTGTTCATCATTTTCATTATTCATCTCTAACATTGCAGCATCACCACCCCCGATCTGATTATCATTGTTATTAGCTACCGATGCTAGTTCCTTAGATACATCCTGATCTATATATTCCTGAATTTCCAAGTTTACCGGATGGCCTCCCGTCTGGAGAGTGTGCAACAGTGTCTGTGACCGTGCTAATTGTGACACATTTGTTCTAAATTTAAGCCTACACAGCATTCTTTTCGCAGCATTAATTTTATTTCGCATTACCCCCCTAATTACACAAGCAGACTGACAGATTTTGTGCTTCTCCTTTTTCATTGTTTGTCAATTGTTGTTTTCAGAATTGGTTGTTTTTTGTAACAACCCTTCTCGATCTTGCAGAGACTGATTGATTCACAGTGTGAATTACAGATTCATCAAACTCTCATCAGAAACGGGTCAATTCCCTATTTGTTTTAACAAATTTGTCAAAACATGTATTATGCACTGAGCGGTGTTTAACGCCTCCACAAGCTGACTGCATATCTTGCTAAACACCAGGGCCCTACAATCACCAGGGGTCTGTATGTCAACACAGGGTGATTGATCACATTTCATCTCAGTATCCCCACTAGTGGTGGCTTTAACCGTGCTTTTACCCCGTTTACCTCTTTTTACAGTAGCGGAGCTCGGTCGGTTCACTTTCACACATTGCACCCCCACATCGGTGGTGTCGTGTGCCACCCGGTTTGTCTTACTCAGGGCTTTTCTGGGCGCTGTGTTTCCCCTTTGTGTGACTGGTGGCTGTCTCCCCCGCTGTAGAACGGACCTCCCTTTATCAGCACGATCGGATCTCTTCACCTGTTTTCCACTTGACAAGCCTCTCAAGCAGGGCAATGCAGGCTGTGCCGCATTTTTAGCTATAATAAAACAAACATGTCAATTACACTTTATACAGTGACTTTTCACTACATTTCGAACAAATACAAAATATAATATTATTATTATTATTATTATTATTATTAATAACATTGGTAAAAACGGTGAATGTTACACACCTCCATTCAAAGTTTGCTCTGTGACTTGGGGTGGGTGGGGGAGTGCTTAGTTATGTGGGTTAAACAACTGTCAAATCAAAAAACAAACATTGGTCCCATAAATGTACACAATATAATGTTTTAGAAGATGTAATTAATTTATAATATGTAACAACTTGTTCTATGGCATACCATGAAATCTGAATAAAACTGGCCATTAAACACATTGCTTTGGCCCACCTTCAGAACACGTGTCTCCTGCGGTTTGGAAGGCGCTGTTCGGGACGTAGGCGTTGGGGGTTGCGAGTTCCACTCTCCGTGGTCCCCTGCGGGGTGCTCGGCCCGACAGTCTCGGCTCTGTTATTCTGTGCTGTAATATCTCGGTTCTCTCTCACCTTAAATTATACAAACCATGAACTATGCATGATATACTAACACTTTTAAACCCAACTCTATTACTATAAAAAACATTCTTACCATCAATACATGATAACGCATTTACTAGCTCTTCCTCATCAAATGGACCCCAGTCAGATGCCATTATGAAGAGTGTGTCCCTTCATATATTATATTGGATGTGTAAAATTAACTGCTTGGAGCGGCTTATTTATGGGGGGGCAAAATGGTATTTCATAATTTTTCTAAGAATCACACAAAATTGTATTCCACATAACATACCAGGAAACCGCCAAAAATGTTGTTCTTATTACAGAATTCAGTTGGGGCGGTATGTTGGGGTGTCTATTTCACTCCGATAAAGTTGATCTCCAACAGACATCTGTATCTATGCGTGCTATGGTCATGGTCTCAAGTTCAAAACAACGTGTACACACTGGGTGAGGTGACCATTTGGAGAGATAAATTGTTATCACATATTTGTTATGGACACGAGCCTAATGGGTACAAATGACTGTACCCACGTGGCACCCATACACGCACCCAACTCCGCCCACACTCCTCCTCCTCTGTAGAGCCACTGCCCCCCATTTACCCACGTGTCCCCACACACGCCCCCAACCCCACCCACACCCCGCCTCCTCTGTAGAGCCGCCAGCCACCATTTACAGTATAAAGAGCATGCTGGTAAACACAGAAAACATGTCACCCGTTCGGGACAGAACAGGTCTGCGGTAACTGGTGGAAACCCCCATAGCGCACTATGGCTACACCAGCTAAGAAGACACCCCCTAGCGACCACGCTGCTGATGAAGATGCGGGGGCACCTAACACAAAATTAAGATGGTCGGAAGACAGGGACCCAAAAGAGGTAACACTTTATTTTACTTTAAAAACGTGTTTAGAATATTATTATTAATTTTAAACGTATGCCGGTGTTTACATGCTGTTAGGCCGTATGTGTGTATATATAAATTTCAATGCAAAGTGAATTTAAATGCATGTTTTCTTCTTTGTATGTTTATCAAAAGAATAGTGTCAGCGCTCCTCCTCCGAGCCCCAGGGATGCTCTCCCAATGTCTGATGAAGACGAAGGTGTCAACACTGGTGATGAGTCTGAAGATGATGACAAGGACCATGAACATGGCAGGGAGGATAAAACCTCAGACACTGATGATGGAGTTGGACCATCAATGGAAAGAGAGGTAAATATAGAGGTCCTACAACTGTGTATAGTTGTGTACTTCTTTACTGACCGACACACATTACAGTTTTAAGTGTTATTTTCTTTTCTCTTCATTAGAATAGTGGAGTACCAGACACCAGTGATATGGATTCCTCTGTCAACTCTTTAAGACCCCGAACAAGATTGAACATTGCATGCTTCTGTTCTTGCCTTGCTAGAACCCACAAGAGTTTTGATTCAGACAGGGAAGTTCCGAGATATAATTGTAAAAACTATGATGATCATGTAACACTAGTGATGACACACACCATAAAGGGCATTATTGCGCTAGTGTTACAACATTGTATTGGCCGTGAATTAGTTGATAAGTGTGAGGCCTGTCTGATAGGTGACCCCAGCCAAGCACAGCATCTCTGTCTAACTTTAGATCACGAGCAAGGGAGTGTCTGGAGTAGTGTCGCTCTTATATGTAACAAAATAAGTGTCACCCACTTTCTAAATGTTGTGTTATGTGTTGCACGTGCCCTATGTGGGCTATGCATCACCAGACAGACTGAGAAAGAAGTGAAATCTCTTTTGCATAGCTTAGAAACATGCAGTCTACCTTTGAGATGGTTAAGTGACTTGTTGGAAAGTGTAGATGAGTAAGTGATACAATTAATTGAGAAGGTTATAAATAACAAGCCTTATAAGATGTTTTACAAATTTGTTTTGCAATAAGACATTATATATATTTTTTCCAGAGAAAGAAAACTCCTGCTGCCGTGGGTTTATGTATACGTATGTTTGAGGAATCTCTGCTTGAAGATGCCATCCTCACTCTAATAGCTCACAAGTTTGGTGATTTGTGATGACACTGGTAATCCTAATGTGACATTGCTGGTTGAGGATATTGTGAAAACAGTGGATGCCCTCCCCAACATGCTCAAGAGAATGCTGTATAAAGATCCACGTCCTGGTGTACCTGCTTTTACAGCTGTTCAAAAAGTTCTCCAGAGTTCTTTTGGAAACACCATCCCTATCATGACCAAGTCCAATATATATGTGTGTATTTAAAACTTGTATTTTTTAATTTACTAAAACAGTATCATAAGACAATATAACCTTAAAAACACAGTTTATGCTATAAAACATTACACCTCCACACAAGCAGGGTGAGGTACACTCGGACCCTCACCATGATGGATGTCACCCTAGCAAAATGGCTACCATCTTACCAAATGACCTATGACCTTACAAATGGTAACAGAATGGCTCCCATCTTACCAGATGACCTATGACCTTACAAATGGCTGACATCCAATATGGCCGATATCATCCAAGATGGCTGACAAGGGAGGGTAAAAGGGTAACCCTGGGGGTGATGGGAAGGAGAGAGAAGTTCCGGTTCAAAGGTGGGGGTAACCGGAAGGTGAGGTGGGCCTTCCGGTCTATGGTACGTAGGGAGGGCGGGACTTCCGGCTGTCAAAATTGTAAGTGATGCTGCCATCATACCGTTTGACATTGTCTCCAAGGTTCTCATCGTGAATAACAAACAAAATTCAAACTACCTTCTGGCCTGACCTTCTAGCTTGACCTAATCTTTCTTAAGTATACAAGAGAGAAAAACAGGTGTGAGAAAAGAATTTCTAACTTTCCTTCCATACATACATACATACATACATACATACATACATACATACGGAAAATAAATAATAGAATTTTGAATCACAATAAGATGTTATCAAGTACAGAAAAAGAAAATGTAATAAAATGTGATCTTAAATACATACAAATAAAGAAAATTGGTTTACTATTTCCAGATTCCTTTTTTGAAATACATTGACATGCATTACAAATGAGTATTTACATTATATTTACAGCCGGTGCTCGTGTGTCACTGTGTCCCTCAGGCTGTGGTAGGCGCTGACATATTGGGCAGCCAGGGTGGCTGTGTGTCCCTCCCCCAGGAGGACTGACCGTTTTTCTTTTTTCTAAGTTTTGTCACAGGTTGGGTGGGCATCCATTATGTTGTTACAGAATGTGTCCCTTATTTTGGGCTAAAGCTTTCCGTGGAGGGGAACGTGGATCAGTTTGTACCATTTTTGGGAAGATCTGCCTTGTTGGGGCGGAGCTGTGATCCAGGTGAACAGCAGATCGGGCATAGGTGGGCATGTGGGCAGAGGAGTAGGAAGGCCGGTCAAGCAAATAAGCTTGCTAAGGTACGCAGCAGCAGCAAGCAGCCCCCCCATCCAGCCAGCCAGCCAGTCTGGCTAGCAGTGACTGAGTGGTTGACAGACGGCAAGCAACGGAATGTACGTGCTCTGTGATGTCATAGCAGTCAGCTGAGAGAGGCTCGTGATGTCATCGCTGAGCTGTCTGTCTGTCTGTCTGTCTGTCTCTCTCTCTCTCTCTCTCTCTCTCTCTCTTCCTCTCAATTCAACTCATTTGTATTGTCAAAGCAATTGGACATACATACATACATACATATATATATATATATATATATATATATATATATATATATATATATATACATACATACATACATCCATACATGCTAGAAAGTCATTACTATGTTATCTTAAAGGCTAACTAAGCAGAACATATATCATTATAGAACAGAGTTCATAGGTCAACACATGGTTTTAGGGAACAGGCTCGTAGGTCATACCGTTTGACATTGTCTCCAAGGTTCTCATCGTAAATAACAAACAGAAATCAAACTATCTTCTGGGCTGACCTTCTAGTTTGACCGTATCTTTCTTAAGTATACAAGAGAGAAAAACAGGTGTAAGAAAATAATTTCTAATTTTCCTTCTACACATATATACATACATACATACATATGTAGCGTTATGTTGGGTGTATTTGGATAAGAGCATTTGGGCTCTGAGCTGAAGCACGGATCTAAAGAAGACCTCTCCCCCCCCCAAAGTTATCAGATTTCCTTAGCTCATCAGCTTGGAACTGGTTTGCATCAAAGTGACAGTTTTGGGGAGGATGGCACCGAGAAGAGGCCAAATAGTTTGGAATTCTGCTATGAGATGTCTGGAGAAAGGGGCCTGTAGGTGATAAAAACTCTTTGAAGTGGACGAGAGCCGAAATCCCGACATAGAGCTACGAACCCGGGCCAACCGGCATTTCCAAAAGATGGCATGGATTGACATCAGTCATAAATCAAGCCCCCCTCCAATAGGACACTGGGGGCTGAAACCGAAATCCAATCTCAAGAACTCAGGGACCAATCACCTACTGATCTGACAGACTTTAAGGAACAGCGGACAGTCTTTCTCTCTCTCTTTCTCTCACCTGAACCAGAAACTCGCTGCCACAGCTCAACCTGTAGCTCTGTTGCCAGAACCAGAATCAGAAACCAACCAAGTCTTTGCCGGCAACAGAAGAGTTAAACTGGGAGAAGGAGATTGAGCCGTACGAAGAATTCTTTTAAAGGACTTTATTAAATAAATAACTTTACAGACCCACCTGATCAGTGGAGTTTTACAGCTGGACAATTGACTAAGTCGACTGAATACGAAAGTGTCAGTCACTTAAATAGCTATTTGAGTCTTAAGAAACTTGACCCTTGGAATAAACAGGGCCCTGCTTTCCTCAAAGACTTTGTCTTCAAGTAACTACGGTGGAACCCTGCTTACAAAGAAGATATTGTGCACAACCTTGGAGCATTCAAACCAGTGGAAAATCTGTTTGGAAAAGACTCTACATTCCCGAAACCCCAACTTCCAGGTGCATCGACTGAGTGGAAGTTCTTGGACAAAGCCGAACCAGACTGCCTTTGTTCCAAACCACACAGACCTCGTGCCGAGTGCTGTTATCTGAGCCCGAAGCCAGAGAGGCCTCTCTGCGACGAAGTTCACATAAGTTTAACAGTTTGGAGTTTGTGATTCATGACATTTGAGAAATCAATTAGAAATGTTAATCTGTGATTCATAACTCTAGAATGTGTAATATCATTTAGTTTTCTTAAATATAAATGTGTGTTGCATTAAACTGTTTTGTTGATAATTTTAGAAATAAAATCTGTCAACCCCGAGAAATATCTTCTCATTCCTGTTTAACTGTTTAGTCTGAAATTGACACAAGTGAATAGACATTAGATTATTGGTGGCCCTGCCTATCCTTAATCATTGAATAATAATCAGTTAAGGGAAATTGTGGTAACAAATAGGATCTTTCTCGGCACCTAAACGTAAATGAGACTGATATATATATAACGAGAAGTTACCCGACATAAATACTAACCTGCGTAGTTATTTAATGTCTGACTAATAATACTAACAATAGACTCACCTTCGTCTTACTAACCGGTATTGTAGTCAATGTGTTTATAACCTTTTTTGTTTAACGATTTGTTAAACGGAATGTATGTGCTCTGTGCTGTCATAGCAGTAAGCTGAGAGAGGCTCGTCATGTCATCGCTGAGCTGGCTGGCTGGCTGGCTGGCTCTCTGTGTGTGTGTGTGTGTGTGTGTATGTGTGTCTCTCTGTCTGTCTGTCTGTCTGTCTCTCTCTCTCTCTCTCTCTCTCCCTCTCAATTCAATTCATTTGTATTGTCAAAGCAATTGGACATGCATACATACATACATACATATATATGGAAAATAAACAATATGTGTACATCTCTTTCGGCATTAGTGGTGCCCTCACAGATGTGCAAGTTACATGACAGACAGACAGACAGACACACACACACTTTCACACACAGACAGACAGACAGACAGACAGACACACGCATATTATGGGTCTTTGTTGGGTAGTGAAATGGGTAGCATCAGTCGCAGTGTGGGTTATGTCAGGGAGCCAATCATAGTCCCCGTTATTTGCATATCGTGGCGCAAAGCATTCTGGGAAAAGCAACTAAACACGTTTAGTCATGTATTTGTCCATAGTTTACACATGAGATGAAAGAGACAGTATGACGTATTGAGCACCTGGGATTCCTCATGTGTATGTGAGGGGCAGAGGAACCGGATCCCAAGTGTGCGTCCCAGGTGCTATAGGTTTCAAAGCATGCAGGGGAATAGGCACCCCACCCTGACACATAGAAGACTGGATAGGGAGATATAAATAGCAATGGGGAGACTCTTGTACTTGGTGTGGCTCTATCCATATAGTGGGGCCAGCAGGTGCAGCAATAGAAGCTCAGCCTGGGGAGACTGGATTTAGCATTTCCTCTCCATTTTGATAACTATCCATAATCATTTCTGCAAAATACTTCTATGATACCTATGTATGTTTTTTACTTGTACTATATTATACTATCAAGTATCAGTGTACACATACAATGTGACCTGTTACATTAATACAGAGGCCACGGAAGGCCAGATCACTAATAGCCACTGTCCCCTGATATTACACTTTTTCACAATCACTTTGGCACTCATTTCAGAACCTTGATGTCATTTTTCAAAACTCTAGACACTAAACTCACACCCGATGATCAAAATGCACATTTTTCAAAACTCTAACACTTTTTTACAATTGCTTGGATACAATACACATCAACCTCAGATCATTTGTTCATTGAACTAAAATGACACAACTTAACATCAAAGTATTACCATTTCAAAATGCAATTCACACATTACATCTGAGATCACTGTCTATTCATTTCATTACAAAGATCTAATTATCAATTGATACAGCTGCTCAAAATGATAAGTGACTGTTGCATTACTCTTAATGCATAATTTTATGGAAACTGACAAACAATATTCCATGTTTCGATCATGAAAGTTTCAGGATAATGAGATCCATTGACACCAATAACCGAGGAGCATGAACCAGTTGGACTACATTATCTATGGATGTAATATTTCATCATCATTCATCATCATGTAGCACTTTTCCACACCATGTTTTCAGTGTGGAAGGAAAGTTAGAAATTCTTTCTCTAATACCTGTTTTTCTCTCTTGTATACTTAAGAAAGATAAGGTCAAGCTAGAAGGTCAGGCCAGAAGGTAGTTTGATTTCTGTTTGTTATTTACGATGAGAATCTTGGAGACAATGTCAAACAGTATGATTGAAGTGCCTGCTCCCTAATCCATGTGTTGATCTATGAACTCTGTCCTATAATGATATAAATTCTGCTTAGCTAACTTTTAAGATAACATAGTAATGACTTTCTGATTATAACCAGCTCTTTGATTTTTGTGTATAAAAGCTCTGACTGTTAAAATGAAGGCAGAGCGACTTTGGGATCTACTTGAGTCACTGTTCCTCTCCACGCTGCGTGTATTAAAGGCATTGCAACTAACGCTCCAACCTGGTTGAAGATGATTGTTCTTCCACATCAGATTTGACATTACTGTATGTATGCAGGCCCTTGTAATTGCTTTTCCAATACTGCCAACTGGTTATTGATGATTGATTTCACATTGTGGTACGAGTATCGAGTGAAATGAGTGCTATCCACCCCAGCAACACAGTGATAACATGGAGCTGGCAAGTCATCCAGGTCACAATAGAGGTCAAGCAGTGGGAGGAGGAAGACGTGGTGGTCAAAGGAATGGAAGGGGACATGCACCCCTTCTGAGAGGTGGTCGTGGGCCTCGTCATAGAGGAAGGCTTAGGCCTCACCAGAGAGGCAGCCATGGGCCTCATTTGAGAGGTGTTGGGGGAACGTGGTAGAGGACAAGGCCACGGACCAGACAGCGGCAGCAACAGCAAATAGTGTCCAGTGAAATCCGAGAAATAGTTGTAGAGCATGTTGTAAATCATGGCATGACCATGACTGAGGCAGCTACAATGATTCAATCAAACCTCAGAATCAACTCAGGATCAACTGTGGCCTCAATCATCAGAAATTTCCGTACTGAGAAGCGGCAAGTCTTCAGCATGCACTAAACATTAGGCTACTCTCAATTGTCAAATGACTGTATACTGCATACCAATGTGTAGCACAGAGTATAGTGTGCCTTTTGAAAGAAATGCAGACAGAGTGAAGCAGCTGATGACTGAGTATGTTCAGGTATGTTCAGTTTCAAGATGCCTCTTGTGAAAAATGGTTGTGAGAACCTGAACCTGAACACAGGGCTGATGGAAATTCAGAAGTACAGTAATCAATCCTTTGTTTTACACTAAGCCAGGTGAGGAACACTGCAGTTGACATTTTACTGTAGTTCTGTTCTTTTTTGTAGCTAATTATTGTTGCATGGCTTCAAAGAAACCTATGGTGTGATTTGATTGTATTGCATCAATACATTTCAGATTTTGTTCAATGATTCCACTGTGTCTGTAGTATTCTCTCTACTAGTCCTTTTACAGTGATGTATTTATGTGTAGTACCATAATGAAACATGTATCACATATTTTGTACTACAATATTTAATGATTGTACGAACAACTACACAGTGAAACTATCGGTATCTTCTGTGTGGGTGATCTAAATAAATGTTACTATGGTATTTCATGATAAATGAATTATTTGAACCAACAAGTCTGCAAGTGCAAGGTTTCTTTAAAGATATGAATGCACAATGCAATGTTTTGAACATTGGACAGCCTGTGTTACAAGTGATGACCGTTTTGAGTTTTGTGTCTAGAGTTTTGAAAAATGACATCAAGGTTCTGAAATGAGTGCCAAAGTGATTGTAAAAAAGTGTAATATCAGGGGACAGTGGCTATTAGTGATCTGGCCTTCCGTGGCCTCTGTATTAATGTAACAGGTCACATTGTATGTGTACACTGATACTTGATAGTATAATATAGTACAAGTAAAAAACATACATAGGTATCATAGAAGTATTTTGCAGAAATGATTATGGATAGTTATCAAAATGGAGAGGAAATGCTAAATCCAGTCTCCGCAGGCTGAGCTTCTATTGCTGCACCTGCTGGCCCCACTATATGGATAGAGCCACAGTTGCTTTTCCCAGAATGCTTTGCGCCACGATATGCAAATAACGGGGACTATGATTGGCTCCCTGACATTACCCACACTGCGACTGATGCTACCCATTTCACTACCCAACAAAGACCCATAATATGCGTGTGTCTGTCTGTCTGTCTGTCAAAGTATGTGTGTGTGTGTCTGTGTGTGTCTGTGTCTGTCTGTCTGTGTGTGAAAGTGTGTGTGTGTCTGTCTGTCTGTCTGTCATGTAACTTGCACATCTGTGAGGGCACCACTAATGCAGAAAGAGATGTACACATATTGTTTATTTTCCATATATATGTATGTATGTATGTATGCATGTCCAATTGCTTTGACAATACAAATGAATTGAATTGAGAGGGAGAGAGAGAGAGTAAGAGAGAGAGAGACAGACAGACAGACAGACAGACAGAGAGACACACACACACACACACACACACACACACACACAGAGAGCCAGCCAGCCAGCTCAGCGATGACATGACGAGCCTCTCTCAGCTTACTGCTATGACATCACAGAGCACGTACATTCCGTTTAACAAATCGTTAAACAAAAAAGGTTATAAACACATTGACTACAATACCGGTTAGTAAGACGAAGGTGAGTCTCTCGTTAGTATTATTAGTCAGACATTAAATAACTACGCAGGTTAGTATTTATGTCAGGTAACTTCTCGTTATATATATATCAGTCTCATTTACGTTTAGGTGCCGAGAAAGATCCTATTTGTTACCACAATTTCCCTTAACTGATTATTATTCAATGATTAAGGATAGGCAGGGCCACCAATAATCTAATGTCTATTAACTTGTGTCAATTTCAGACTAAACAGTTAAACAGGAATGAGAAGATATTTCTCGGCGTTGACAGATTTTATTTCTAAAATTATCAACAAAACAGTTTAATGCAACTCACATTTATATTTAAGAAAACTAAATGATATTACACATTCTAGAGTTATGAATCACAGATTAACATTTCTAATTGATTTCTCAAATGTCATGAATCACAAACTCCAAACTGTTAAACTTATGTGAACTTCGTCGCAGAGAGGCCTCTCTGGCTTCGGGCTCAGATAACAGCACACGGCACGAGGTCCGTGTGGTTTGGAACAAAGGCAGTCCGGTTCGGCTTTGTCCAAGAACTTCCACTCAGTCGATGCACCTGGAAGTTGGGGTTTCGCGAATGTAGAGTCTTTTCCAAACAGATTTTCCATTGGTTTGAAGGCTCCAAGGTTGTGCACAAAATCTTCTTTGTAAGCATGGTTCCACCGTAGTTACTTGAAGACGAAGTCTTTGAGGAAAGCAGGGCCCTGTTTGTTCCAAGGGTCAAGTTTCTTAAGACTCAAATAGCTATTTAAGTGACTGACACTTTCGTATTCAGTCGACTTAGTCAATTGTCCAGCTGTAAAACTCCACTGATCAGGTGGGTCTGTGAAGTTATTTATTTAATAAAGTCCTTTAAAATAATTCTTCGCTCAATCTCCTTCTCCCAGTTTAACTCTTCTGTTGCCGGCAAAGACTTGGTTGGTTTCTGATTCCGGTTCTGGCAACAGAGCTACAGGTTGAGCTGTGGCAGCGAGTTTCTGGTTCAGGTGAGAGAGAGAGAGAGAGAAAGACTGTCCGCTGTTCCTTATAGTCTGTCAGATCAGTAGGTGATTGGTCCCTGAGTTCTTGAGATTGGATTTCGGTTTCAGCCCCTAGTGTCCTATTGGAGGGAGGCTTTATTTATGACTGATGTCAATCCATGCCATCTTTTGGAAATGCCGGTTGGCCTGGGTTCGTAGCTCTATGTCGGGATTTCGGCTCTCATCCACTTCAAAGAGTTTTTATCACCTACAGGCCCCTTTCTCCAGACATCTCATAGCAGAATTCCAAACTATTTGGCCTCTTCTCGGTGCCATCCTCCCCAAAACTGTCACTTTGATGCAAACCAGTTCCAAGCTGATGAGCTAAGGAAATCTGATAACTTTGGGGGGGGAGAGGTCTTCTTTAGATCAGTGCTTCAGCTCAGAGCCCAAATGCTCTTATCCAAATACACCCAACATAACGCTACATATGTATGTATGTATGTATATATGTGTAGAAGGAAAATTAGAAATTATTTTCTTACACCTGTTTTTCTCTCTTGTATACTTAAGAAAGATACGGTCAAGCTAGAAGGTCAGCCCAGAAGATAGTTGGATTTCTGTTTGTTATTTACGATGAGAACCTTGGAGACATTGTCAAACGGTATGACCTACGTGCCTGTTCCCTAAAACCATGTGTTGACCTATGAACTCTGTTCTATAATGATATATGTTCTGCTTAGTTAGCCTTTAAGATAACATTATAATGACTTTCTAGCATGTATGGATGTATGTATGTATGTATATATATATATATATATATATATATATATATATATATATATATATATATATGTATGTATGTATGTCCAATTGCTTTGACAATACAAATGAATTGAATTGAGAGAAAGAGAGAGAGAGAGAGAGAGAGAGAAAGAGAGAGAGAGAGACAGACAGACAGACAGACAGACAGCTCAGCGATGACATCACGAGCCTCTCTCAGCTGACTGCTATGACATCACAGAGCACGTACATTCCGTTGCTTGTCGTCTGTCAACCACTCAGTCACTGCTAGCCAGACTGTCCCTAAGACAAAGTGTACAATACTTCAATTATATCTCCTCCAGACAGATAAAGAGTATTAAGAGCTACGATGAAGTTACCCAGGAGACGTAAAAAGCTTGCATCACCTGGTATTTCCTGGAGGTCACCCATCCAAGTACTAACCAGGCCCTGGCCCGTTTAGTTTCCAAGGTCTGACGAGATCGGGCACGTTCAGGACGGTGTGGCCGCAAGCCGAGATGCCTGGCTGCATGATGTCTCTTAAAGGCTGGCGGGTATTGACGGAATTTCCAGCAAAAAATAAAAAATAAAAAAATAAAAAAATGGAGGGAAAAATAACAGTGCAGGAAAGGGTGTTGAAAGTAGCCGGGAACGTGTACAATTCTTCAATTATATCTCCTCCAGACAGAAAGAGAGTATTAAGAGCTACGATGAAGTTACCCAGGAGACGTAAAAAGCTTGCAGCACCTGGTATTTCTAGGAGATCTCCCATCCAAGTACTGACCAGGCCATGCCCCGTTTAGCTTCCGAGATCTGACGAGACGGGGTGCGTCCAGGACGGTGTAGCCGCAAGCCGAGAGGCCTGGCTGCATGATGTCTCTTAAAGGCTGACGGGTGTTGACGGAACTTCCAGCAAATAAAAAAAGAAAAATTGAGGGAAAAATATCAGTTCAGCAAAGGGTGTTGAAAGTAGCCGGGTACGTGTACATTTCTTCAATTATATCTCCTCCAGACAGAAAGAAAGTATTAAGATCTACGATGATGTTACCCAGGAGACGTATAAAGCTTGCAGCACCTGGTATTTCCAGGAGGTCACCCATCCAAGTACTGACCAGGCCCTTCCCTGTTTAGCTTCCGAGATCTGATGAGATCGGTCGCGTTCAGGACGGCGTGGCCGCAAGCCGAGAGGCCTGGCAGCATGATGTCTCTTAAAGGCGGGCGGGTTTTGACGGACCTTCCAGCAAAAAAAAAAAAGAAAAAAGAAAAATGGAGGGAAAAATATCAGTGCAGCAAAGGGTGTTGAAAGTTGCCGGGTACGTGTACATTTCTTCAATTGTATCTTCTCCTGACAGAAAGAGAGTATTAAGAGCTACGATGAAGTTACCTAGGAGACGTAAAAAGCTTGCAGTACCTAGTTTTTCCAGGAGGTCACCAATCCAAATACTGGCCAGGTCCTGCCACGTTTTGCTTCCTAGATCTGACAAGATCGGGCGCGTTCAGGACGGTGTGGCCGCAAGCCAAAAAGCCTGGCTGCATGATGTCTCTTAAAGGCTGGCGGGTATTGACGGAACTTCCAGCAAAAAAAAGAAAAATGGAGGGAAAAATACCAGTGGAGCAAATGGTGTTGAAAGTAGCCGGGTACGTGGACAAATCCTCAATTATAACACCTCCAGACAGAAAGAGAGTATTAAGAGCTACAATGAAGTTACTCAGGAGACTAAAAAGCTTGCAGCACCAGGTATTTCCAGGAGGTCTCCCATCCAAGTATTGACCAGGCCCTGCCCCGTTTAGCTTCCAAGATCTGACAAGATCGGGCACGTTCAGGTCAGTGTGGCCGCAAGCCTAGAGAGCTGGCTGCATGATGTCTCTTAAAGGCTGGAGGGTATTGACGGAACTTCCGGCAAAAAAAAAAAGAAAAAAGAAAAATGGAGGGAAAAATATCAGTGCAGCAAAGGGTGTTGAAAGTAGCCGGGTACGTGTACAATTCTTCAATTATATCTCCTCCAGACTGAAAGAGTATTACGAGCTACGATGAAGTTACCCAAGAGACGTATAAAGCTTGCAGCACCTGGTATTTCCAGGAGGTCACCCATCCAAGTACTGACCAGGACCTGCCCCGTTCAGCTTACGCGATCTGACGAGATCGAGCGCGTTCAGGACGGTGTGGACACAAGCCGAGAGGCCTGGCTGCATGATGTCTCTTAATGGTTGGCGGGTATTGACGGAACTTCCAGCAAAAAAAAAAAAAAAGAAAAACGGAGGGAAAAATATCAGTGCAGCAAAGGATGTTGAAAGTAGCCAGGTACGTGTACAATACTTCAATTATATCTCCTCCAGACAGAAAGAGAGTATTAAGAGCTACGATAAAGTTACCCAGGAGACGTAAAAAGCTTGCAGAACCAGGTATTTCCAGGAGGTCCCACATTCAAGTAATGACCAGGCCCTGCCCCGTTTAGCTTCCGAGATCTGACGAGATGGGGCGCGTTCAGGACGGTGTGGTTGCAAGCCAAGAGGCCTGGCTGTATGATGTCTCTTAAAGGCTGGAGGGTATTGATGGAACTTCCAGCAAAAAAAAAAAAAAAAAGAAAAACGGAGGGAAAAATATCAGTGCAGCAAAGGGTGTTGAAAGTAGCCCGGTACGTGTACAATTCTTCAATTATATCTCCTCCAGACTGAAAGAGAGTATTAAGAGCTACGATGAAGTTACACAGGATACGTAAAAAGCTTGCATCACCTGGTATTTCCAGGAGGTCACCCATCCAAGTACTAACCAGGCCCTGGCCCGTTTAGTTTCCAAGGTCTGACGAGTTCGGGCGCGTTCAGGACGGTGTGGCCGCAAGCCAAGAGGCCTGGCTGCATGATGTCTCTAAATGGCTGGAGGGTATTGACAGAACTTCCAGCAAAAAAAAATGAAAAAAGAAAAATGGAGGGAAAAATATCAGTGCAGCAAAGGGTGTTAAAAGTAGCCGGGTACGTGTACAATACTTCAATTATATCTCCTCCAGACAGAAAGAGAGTATAAAGAGCTACGATGAAGTTACCCAGGAGACGTAAAAGCTTGCAGCACCAGGTTTTTCTAGGAGGTCTCACATTCAAGTACTGACCAGGTCCTGCCCCGTTTAGCTTCCGAGATCTGATGAGTTCGGGCGCGTTCAGGACAATGTGTCCGCATGCCAAGAGGCCTGGCTGCATGATGTCTCTTAAAGGCTGGAGGGTATTGACGGAACTTCCAGCAAAAGAAAAAAGAAAAAAGAAAAATGGAGGGAAAAATACCACTGCAGCAAAGGGTGTTGAAAGTAGCCGGGTACGTGTACAATTCTTCAATTATATCTCCTCCAGACAGAAAAAGAGAATGAAGAGCTATGATAAAGTTACCCAGGAGACGTAAAAAGCTTGCAGCACCAGGTATTTCCACGAGTTCTCACATTCAAGTACTGACCAGGCCCTGCCCCGTTTAGCTTCCGAGATCTGATGAGATCGGGCGCATTCAGGACAATGTGTCCGCATGCCAAGAGGCCTGGCTGCATGATGTCTCTTAAAGGCTGGAGGATATTGACGGAATTTCCAGCAAAATAATGAAGAAAAAAGAAAAATGGAGGGAAAAATATCAGTGCAGCAAAGGGTGTTGAAAGTAACCGGGTACGTGTACAATACTTCTATTATATCTCCTCCAGACTGAAAGAGAGTATCAAGAGCTACGATAAAGTTACCCAGCAGACGTAAAAAGCTGGCAGCACCTGGTATTTCCAGGAGATCTCCCATCCAAGTACTGACCAGGTCCTGCCCCGTTTCGTTTCCGAGATCTGACGAGATCGGGCGCGTTCAGGTCTGTGTGTCCGCAAGCCGAGATGCCTGGTTGCATGATGTCTCTTAAAGGCTGGCGGATATTGATGGAACTTCCAGAAAAAATAAAAAATAAAAATAAAAATGGCGGGAAAAATATCAGTGCAGCAAAGGGTGTTGAAAGTAGCCGGGTACGTGTACAATTCTTCAATTAAATCTCCTCCAGACAGAAAGAGAATATTAAAAGCTACGACGAAGTTCCCCAGGTGACGTAAAAAGCTTGCAGCACCTGGTACTTCCAGGAGGTCTCCCATCCAAGTACTGACCAGGTCCTGCCCCGTTTAGTTTCCGAGATCTGACGAGATCGGGCGTGTTCAGGACGGTGTGGCCACAAGCCGAGACGCCTGGCTGCATGATGTCTCTTAAAGGCTGGCGGGTATTGACGGAATTTCCAGCATAAAAAAAAAATAAAAAAAATAGAAAAATGGAGGGAAAAATATCAGTGCAGGAAAGGGTGTTGAAAGTAGCCGGGTACGTGTACAATTCTTCAATTATATCTCCTCCAGACTGAAAGAGAGTATTAAGAGCTACGATAAAGTTACCCAGGAGACGTAAAAGCTTGCAGCACCAGGTATTTCCAGGAGGTCTCACATTCAAGTACTGACCAGGTCCTACCCCGTTTAGCTTCCGAGATCTGACGAGATCGGGCGCGTTCAGGATGGTGTGGCAGCAAGCCAAGATGCCTGGCTGCATGATGTCTCTTAAAGGCTGGCGGGTATTGACGGAATTTCCAGCAAAAAAAAAAAAAAAGAAAAACGGAGGCAAAAATATCAGTGCAGCAAAGGGTGTTGAAAGTTGCCGGGTACGTGTACAATACTTCAATTATATCTCCTCCAGACAGAAAGAGAGTATTAAGAGCTACGATAAAGTTTCCCAGGAGAAGTAAAAAGCTTGCAGCACCTGGTATTTCCAGGAGGTCACCCATCCAAGTACAGACCAGGCACTGCCCCGTTTAGCTTCCGAGATCTGACGAGATCGGGCGCGTTCAGGATGGTGTGGCCGCAAGCCGAGACGCCTGGCTGCATGATGTCTCTTAAAGGCTGGCGGGTATTGACGGAACTTCCAGCCAAAAAAAAAAAAAAAAAATAGAAAAATCGACGGAAAAATATCAGTGCAGCAAAGGCTGTTGAAAGTAGCCGGGTACGTGTACAATTCTTCAATTATATCTCCTGCAGACAGAAAGAGAGAATTAAGAGCTACGATGAAGTTACCCAGGAGACGTAAAAAGTTTGCAGCACCTCGTATTTCCAGAAGGTCACCCATAAAAGTACTGACCAGGCCCTGCCCCGTTTAAATTCCGAGATCTGACGAGATCGGGCGCGTTCAGGACGGTGTGGCCGCAAGCCAAGACGCCTGGCTGCATGATGTCTCTTAAAGGTTGGCGGGTATTGACGGAACTTCAAGCAGAAAAAATAAATAATAATAAAAATAAAAAAATTGATGGAAAAATATCAGTGCAGCAAAGGGTGTTGACAGTAGCTGGGTACGTGTACAATACTTCAATTATATCTCCTCCAGACAGAAAGAGAGTATTAAGAGCTACGATAAAGTTACCCAGGAGACGTAAAAGCTTGCAGCACCAGGTATTTCCAGGAGGTCTCACATTCAAGTACTGACCAGGTCTTGCCCCGTTTAGCTTCCGAGATCTGATGAGATCGGGCGCGTTCAGGACGGTGTGGCCGCAAGCCAAGAGACCTGGCTACATGATGTCTCTTAAAGGCTGGCAAGTATTGACGGAACTTCCAGCAAAAAAAAAAAAAAAAAAAAATAGAAAAAGGGAGGGAAAAATATCAGTGCAGCAAAGGGTGTTGAAAGTAGCCGGGTACATGTACAATTCTTCAATTATATCTCCTCCAGACAGATAGAGAGTATTAAGAGCTACGATAAAGTTACCCAGGAGACGTAAAAGCTTGCAGCACGAGGTATTTCAAGGAGGTCTCACATTCATGTACTGACCAGGTCCTGCCCCGTTTAGCTTCCGAGATCTGACGAGATCGGAGGCGTTCAGGATGGTGTGGCTGCAAGCCAAGAGGCCTGGCTGCATGATGTCTCTTAAAGGCTGGCGGGTATTGACGGAACTGCCAGCAAAAAAAAAAAAGAAAAATAGAGGTAAATATACCAGTGCAGCAAAGGGTGTTGAAAGTAGCCGGGTACGTGTACAATTCTTCAATTATATCTCCTGGAGACAGAAAGAGAGTTTTAAGAGCTACGATGAAGTTACCCAGGAGACGTAAAAAGCTTGCAGCACCTGGTATTTCCAGGAGGTCACACATCCAAGTACTGACCAGGCCCTGCCCCGTTTAGCTTCCGAAATCTGATATGATCGGGCGCGTTCAGGACGGTGTGACTACAAGCCAAGAGGCCTGGCTGCATGATGTCTCTTAAAGGCTGGCGGATATTGACGGAACTTCCAGCAAAAAAATAAAATAAAAAGAAAAATGGAGGGAAAAATATCAGTGCAGCAAAGGGTGTTGAAAGTAGCCTAGTACGTGTACAATTCTTCAATTATATCTCCTGGAGACAGAAAGAGAGTATTAAGAGCTACGATGAAGTTACCCAGGAGACGTAAAAGGCTTGCAGCACCTGATATTTCTAGGAGGTCTCCCATCCAAGTACTGACCAGGCCCTGCCCCGTTTAGCTTCCGAGATCTGACGAGATCGGGCGCGTTCAGGACGGTGTGGCCACAAGCCGAGACACCTGGCTGCATGATGTCTCTTAAAGGCTGGCGGGTATTGACGGAATTTCCAGCAAAAAAAAAAAAAAGAAAAATGGAGGGAAAAATATCAGTGCAGGAAAGGGTGTTGAAAGTAGCCGGGTACGTGTACAATTCTTCAATTATATCTCCTGGAGACAGAAAGAGAGTATTAAGAGCTACGATGAAGTTACCCAGGAGACGTAAAAAGCTTGCAGCACCTGGCATTTCCAGGAGGTCACCCATCCAAGTACTGACCAGGCCCTGCCCCGTTTAAATTCCAAGATCTGATGAGATCGGGGGCGTTCAGGACGGTGTGGCTGCAAGCCAAGAGGCCGGGCTGCATGATGTCTCTTAATGGTTGGCGGGTTTTGACGGAACATCCAGCAAAAAAAAAAAAGAGAAATGAAGGAAGAAATACCAGTGCAGCAAAGGGTGTTGAAAGTAGCCGGGTACGTGTACAATTCTTCAATTATATCTCCTGCAGACAGAAAGAGAGTATTAAGAGCTACGATGAAGTTACCCAGGAGACGTAAAAAGCTTGCAGCACCTGGTATTTCTAGGAGGTCAGCAATCCAAGTACTGACCAGGCCCTGCCCCGTTTAGCTTCCGAGATCTTACGAGATCGGGCGCATTCAGGACGGTGTGGCCACAAGCCGAGAAGCCTGGCTGCATGATGTCTCTTAAAGGTTGGCGGGTATTGACGGAACTTCCAGCAAAAAAAAAAAAAAAAAAAAAAAAGAAAAATGGATGGAAAAATATCAGTGCAGCAAAGGGTGTTGACAGTAGCTGGGTACGTGTACAATACTTCAATTATGTCTCCTCCAGACAGAAAGAGAGTATTAAGAGCTACGATGAAGTTACCCAGGAGACAAAAAAGCTTGCAGCACCAGGTATTTCCAGGAGGTCACCCATCCAAGTACTGACCAGGCCCTGCCCCTGTTACCTTCCGAGATCTTACGAGATCGGGCGCATTCAGGACGGTGTGGCCACAAGCCGAGAGGCCTGGTTGCATGATGTCTCTTAAAGGTTGGCGGATATTGACGAACTTCCAGCAAAAAAAAAAAAGAAAAATGGAGGGAAAAATATCAGTGCAGCAAAGGCTGTTGAAAGTAGCCGTGTACGTGTACAATACTTCAATAATATCTCCTCCAGACTGAAAGAGAGTATTAAGAGCTACGATGAAGTTACCCAGGAGACGTAAAAAGCTTGCAGCACCTGGTATTTCCAGGAGGTCACCCAACCAAGTACTGGCCAGACCCTGCCCCGTTTAGCTGCCGAGATCTGACGAGATCGGGCGCGTTCAGTATGGTGTGGCCGCAAGCCGAGATGCCTGGCTGCATGATGTCTCTTAAAGGATGGCGGGTATTGACGGAATTTCCAGCAAAAAAAAAAAAAAAAAAAAATAGAAAAATGGAGGGAAAAATATCAGTGCAGCAAAGGGTGTTGAAAGTAGCCGGGTACGTGTACAATTCTTCAATTATATCTCCTCCAGACAGAAAGAGAGAATTAAGAGCTACGATAAAGTTACCCAGGAGACGTAAAACCTTGCAGCACCTGGTATTTCCAGGAGGTCTCCCATCCAAGTACTGACCAGGTCCTGCCCCGTTTAGCTTTCGAGATCTTACGAGATCGGGCGCGTTCAGGATGGTGTGGCCGCAAGCCGAGATGCCTGGCTGCATGATGTCTCTTAAAGGCTGGCGGGTATTGACGGAACTGCCAGCAAAAAAAAAAAAGAAAAATAGAGGGAAATATACCAGTGCAGCAAAGGGTGTTGAAAGTAGCCGGGTACGTGTACCATTCTTCAATTATATCTCCTGGAGACAGAAAGAGAGTTTTAAGAGCTACGATGAAGTTACCCAGGAGACGTAAAAAGCTTGCAGCACCTGGTATTTCCAGGAAATCACACAGCCAAGTACTGACCAGGCCCTGCCCCGTTTAGCTTCCGAAATCTGATATGATCGGGCGCGTTCAGGGCGGTGTGACTACAAGCCAAGAGGCCTGGCTGCATGATGTCTCTTAAAGGCTGGCGGATATTGACGGAACTTCCAGGAAAAAAATAAAATAAAAAGAAAAATGGAGGGAAAAATATCAGTGCAGCAAAGGGTGTTTTAATAGTAGCCTAGTACGTGTACAATTCTTCAATTATATCTCCTAGAGACAGAAAGAGAGTATTAAGAGCTATGATGAAGTTACCCAGGAGACGTAAAAGGCTTGCAGCACCTGGTATTTCTAGGAGGTCTCCCATCCAAGTACTGACCAGGCCCTGCCCCGTTTAGCTTCCGAGATCTGACGAGATCGGGCGCATTCAGGACGGTGTGGCCGCAAGCCAAGAGGCCTGGCTGCATGATGTCTCTTAAAGGTTGGCGGGTATTGACGGAACTTCCAGCAAAAAAAAAAAAAAAAAAGAAAAATAGATGGAAAAATATCAGTGCAGCAAAGGGTGTTGACAGTAGCTGGGTAAGTGTACAATACTTCAATTATATCTCCTCCAGACAGATAGAGAGTATTAAGAGCTACGATAAAGTTACCCAGGAGACGTCAAAGCTTGAAGCACCAGGTATTTCCAGGAGGTCTCACATTCATGTACCGACCAGGTCCTGCCCCGTTTAGCTTCCAAGATCTGACGAGATCGGGCGAGTTCAGGATGGTGTGGCCGCAAGCCGAGATGTCTGGCTGCATGATGTCTCTTAAAGTCTGGCGGGTATTGACGGAATTTCCAGCAAAAAAAAATAAAAAAAAATAGAAAAATGGAGGGAAAAATATCAGTGCAGGAAAGGGTGTTGAAAGTAGCCGGGTACGTATACAATTCTTCAATTATATCTCCTGGAGACAGATAGAGAGTATTAAGAGCTACGATAAAGTTACCCAGGAGACGTAAAAGCTTGAAGCACCAGGTATTTCCAGGAGGTCTCACATTCATGTACTGACCAGGCCCTGCCCCGTTTAAATTCCAAGATCTGATGAGATCGGGGGCGTTCAGGACGGTGTGGCTGCAAGCCAAGAGGCCGGGCTGCATGATGTCTCTTAATGGTTGGCGGGTTTTGACGGAACATCCAGCAAAAAAAAAAAAAGAGAAATGGAGGGAGAAATACCAGTGCAGCAAAGGGTATTGAAAGTAGCCAGGTACGTGTACAATTCTTCAATTATATCTCCTGCAGACAGAAAGAGAGTATTAAGAGCTACGATGAAGTTACCCAGGAGACGTAAAAAGCTTGCAGCACCTGGTATTTCTAGGAGGTCAGCCATCCAAGTACTGACCAGGCCCTGCCCCGTTTAGCTTCCGAGATCTTACGAGATCGGGCGCATTCAGGACGGTGTGGCCACAAGCCGAGAGGCCTGGCTGCATGATGTCTCTTAAAGGTTGGCGGATATTGACGAACTTCCAGCAAAAAAAAAAAAGAAAAATGGAGGGAAAAATATCAGTGCAGCAAAGGCTGTTGAAAGTAGCCGTGTACGTGTACAATACTTCAATTATATCTCCTCCAGACAGAAAGAGAGTACTAAGAGCTACGATGAAGTTACCCAGGAGACAAAAAAGCTTGCAGCACCAGGTATTTCTAGGAGGTCACCCATCCAAGTACTGACCAGGCCCTGCCCCTTTTACCTTCCGAGATCTGACGATATCGGGCGCGTTCAGGACGGTGTGGCCGAAAGCCAAGAGGCCCGGCTGCATGATGTCTCTTTAGGCTGGTGGGTATTGACGGAACTTCCAGCAAAAAAAAAAAAAAAAAAAAAAAAATGGAGGGAGAAATATCAGTGCAGCAAAGGCTGTTGAAAGTAGCCGGGTACGTGTACAATTCTTCAATAATATCTTCTCCAGACTGAAAGAGAGTATTAAGAGCTACGATGAAGTTACCCAGGAGACGTAAAAAGCTTGCAGCACCTGGTATTTCCAGGAGGTCACCCAACCAAGTACTGGCCAGACCCTGCCCCGTTTAGCTGCCGAGATCTGACGAGATCGGGCGCGTTCAGTATGGTGTGGCCGCAAGCCGAGATGCCTGGCTGCATGATGTCTCTTAAAGGATGGCGGGTATTGACGGAATTTCCAGCAAAAAAAAAAAAAAAAGAAAATAGAAAACTGGAGGGAAAAATATCAGTGCAGCAAAGGGTGTTGAAAGTAGCCGGGTACGTGTACAATTCTTCAATTATATCTCCTCCAGACAGAAAGAGAGAATTAAGAGCTACGATAAAGTTACCCAGGAGACGTAAAACCTTGCAGCACCTGGTATTTCCAGGAGGTCTCCCATCCAAGTACTGACCAGGTCCTGCCCCGTTTAGCTTTCGAGATCTTACGAGATCGGGCGCGTTCAGGACGGTGTGGCCACAAGCCGAGAGGCCTGGCTGCATGATGTCTCGTAAAGGTTGGCGGGTATTGACGGAACTTGCAGCAAAAAAAAAAAAAAAAAAAAAAGAAAAATGGATGGAAAAATATCAGTGCAGCAAAGGATGTTGACAGTAGCTGGGTACGTGTACAGTACTTCAATTATATCTCCTCCAGACAGATAGAGAGTATTAAGAGCTACGATAAAGTTACCCAGGAGATGTAAAAGCTTGCAGCACGAGGTATTTCAAGGAGGTCTCACATTCATGTACTGACCAGGTCCTGCCCCGTTTAGCTTCCGAGATCTGACGAGATCGGGCGCGTTCAGGATGGTGTGGCCGCATGCCGAGATGACTGGCTGCATGATGTCTCTTAAAGGCTGGCGGGTATTGACGGAACTGCCAGCAAAAAAAAAAAAGAAAAATAGAGGGAAATATACCAGTGCAGCAAAGGGTGTTGAAAGTAGCCGGGTACGTGTACAATTCTTCAATTATATCTCCTGGAGACAGAAAGAGAGTTTTAAGAGCTACGATGAAGTTACCCAGGAGACGTAAAAAGCTTGCAGCACCTGGTATTTCCAGGAGGTCTCACATTCATGTACTGACCAGGCCCTGCCCCGTTTAAATTCCAAGATCTGATGAGATCGGGGGCGTTCAGGACGGTGTGGCTGCAAGCCAAGAGGCCGGGCTGCATGATGTCTCTTAATGGTTGGCGGGTTTTGACGGAACATCCAGCAAAAAAAAAAAGAGAGAAATGGAGGGAGAAATACCAGTGCAGCAAAGGGTATTGAAAGTAGCCAGGTACGTGTACAATTCTTCAATTATATCTCCTGCAGACAGAAAGAGAGTATTAAGAGCTACGATAAAGTTACCCAGGAGATGTAAAAGCTTGCAGCACGAGGTATTTCAAGGAGGTCTCACATTCATGTACTGACCAGGTCCTGCCCCGTTTAGCTTCCGAGATCTGACGAGATCGGGCGCGTTCAGGATGGTGTGGCCGCATGCCGAGATGACTGGCTGCATGATGTCTCTTAAAGGCTGGCGGGTATTGACGGAACTGCCAGCAAAAAAAAAAAAGAAAAATAGAGGGAAATATACCAGTGCAGCAAAGGGTGTTGAAAGTAGCCGGGTACGTGTACAATTCTTCAATTATATCTCCTGGAGACAGAAAGAGAGTTTTAAGAGCTACGATGAAGTTACCCAGGAGACGTAAAAAGCTTGCAGCACCTGGTATTTCCAGGAGGTCACACATCCAAGTACTGACCAGGCCCTGCCCCGTTTAGCTTCCGAAATCTGATATGATCGGGCGCGTTCAGGACGGTGTGACTACAAGCCAAGAGGCCTGGCTGCATGATGTCTCTTAAAGGCTGGCGGATATTGACGGAACTTCCAGCAAAAAAATAAAATAAAAAGAAAAATGGAGGGAAAAATATCAGTGCAGCAAAGGGTGTTGAAAGTAGCCTAGTACGTGTACAATACTTCAATTATATCTCCTGGAGACAGAAAGAGAGTATTAAGAGCTACGATGAAGTTACCCAGGAGACGTAAAAAGCTTGCAGCACCTGGTATTTCCAGGAGGTCTCCCATCCAAGTACTGACCAGGCCCTGCCCCGTTTAGCTTCCGAGATCTGACGAGATTGGGGGCATTCAGGACGGTGTGGCCGCAAGCCGAGAGGCCTCGCTGCATGATGTCTCTTAAAGGTTGGCGGGTATTGACGGAACTTCATGCAAAAAAAAAAAAAAAAAAGAAAAATGGATGGAAAAATATCAGTGCAGGAAAGGGTGTTGAAAGTAGCCGGGTACGTGTACAATTCTTCAATTATATCTCCTGGAGACAGAAAGAGAGTATTAAGAGCTACGATAAAGTTACCCAGGAGACGTAAAAGCTTGCAGCACCAGGTATTTCCAGGAGGTCTCACATTCATGTACCGACCAGGTCCTGCCCCGTTTAGCTTCCAAGATCTGACGAGATCGGGCGAGTTCAGGATGGTGTGGCCGCAAGCCGAGATGCCTGGCTGCATGATGTCTCTTAAAGGCTGGCGGGTATTGACGGAATTTCCAGCAAAAAAAAAAAAAAAAAAATAGAAAAATGGAGGGAAAAATATCAGTGCAGGAAAGGGTGTTGAAAGTAGCCGGGTACGTGTACAATTCTTCAATTATATCTCCTGGAGACAGAAAGAGAGTATTAAGAGCTACGATGAAGTTACCCAGGAGACGTAAAAAGCTTGCAGCACCTGGCATTTCCAGGAGGTCACCCATCCAAGTACTGACCAGGCCCTGCCCCGTTTAAATTCCAAGATCTGATGAGATCGGGGCCTTCAGGACGGTGTGGCTGCAAAGCCAAGAGGCCGGGCTGCATGATGTCTCTTAATGGTTGGCGGGTTTTGACGGAACATCCAGCAAAAAAAAAAAAGAGAAATGGAGGGAGAAATACCAGTGCAGCAAAGGGTGTTGAAAGTAGCCGGGTACGTGTACAATTCTTCAATTATATCTCCTCCAGACAGAAAGAGAGAATTAAGAGCTACGATAAAGTTACCCAGGAGACGTAAAACCTTGCAGCACTAGGTATTTCCAGGCGGTCTCACATTCATGTACTAACCAGGCCCTGCCCCGTTTAGCTTCCGAAATCTGATATGATCGGGCACGTTCAGGACGGTGTGACTACAAGCCAAGAGGCCTGGCTGCATGATGTCTCTTAAAGGCTGGCGGATATTGACGGAACTTCCAGCAAAAAAAAAAAAAAAAAAATAGAAAAAGAAAAATGGAGGGAAAAATATGAGTGCAGTAATGGGTTTTTAAAGTAGCCGGGTACGTGTACAATTCTTCAATTATATCTCCTCCAGACAGAAAGAGAGTATTAAGAGCTACGATGAAGTTACCCAGGAGACGTAAAAAGCTTGCAGCACCTGGCATTTCCAGGAGGTCACCCATCCAAGTACTGACCAGGCCCTGCCCCGTTTAAATTCCAAGATCTGATGAGATCGGGGGCGTTCAGGACGGTGTGGCTGCAAGCCGAGAGGCCTGGCTGCATGATGTCTCTTAAAGGTTGGCGGATATTGACGAACTTCCAGCAAAAAAAAAAAAGAAAAATTTAGGGAAAAATATCAGTGCAGCAAAGGCTGTTGAAAGTAGCCGTGTACGTGTACAATACTTCAATTATATCTCCTCCAGACAGAAAGAGAGTACTAAGAGCTACGATGAAGTTACCCAGGAGACAAAAAAGCTTGCAGCACCAGGTATTTCCAGGAGGTCACCCATCCAATTACTGATCAGGCCCTGCCCCTTTTACCTTCCGAGATCTGACGATATCGGGCGCGTTCAGGACGGTGTGGCCGAAAGCCAAGAGGCCCGGCTGCATGATGTCTCTTTAGGCTGGTGGGTATTGACGGAACTTCCAGCAAAAAAAAAAAGAAAAAAAGAAAAATGGAGGGAGAAATATCAGTGCAGCAAAGGCTGTTGAAAGTAGCCGGGTACGTGTACAATTCTTCAATAATATCTCCTCCAGACTGAAAGAGAGTATTAAGAGCTACGATGAAGTTACCCAGGAGACGTAAAAAGCTTGCAGCACCTGGTATTTCCAGGAGGTCACCCAACCAAGTACTGGCCAGACCCTGCCCCGTTTAGCTTCCGAGATATGATGAGATCAGGCGCGTTCAGGACGGTGTGGCCGCAAGCCAAGAGACCTGGCTGCATGATGTCTCTTAAAGGCTGGCAAGTATTGACGGAACTTCCAGCAAAAAAAAAAAAAAAAAAAAAAAGAAAAAGGGAGGGAAAAATATCAGTGCAGCAAAGGGTGTTGAAAGTAGCCGGGTACGTGTACATTACTTCAATTATATCTCCTCCAGACAGATAGAGAGTATTAAGAGCTACGATAAAGTTACCCAGGAGACGTAAAAGCTTGCAGCACCAGGTATTTCCAGGAGGTCACCCATCCAAGTACTGACCAGGCCCTGCCCCGTTTAAATTCCAAGATCTGATGAGATCGGGGGCGTTCAGGATGGTGTGGCTGCAAGCCAAGAGGCCGGGCTGCATGATGTCTCTTAATGGTTGGCGGGTTTTGACGGAACATCCAGCAAAAAAAAAAAAGAGAAATGGAGGGAGAAATACCAGTGCAGCAAAGGGTGTTGAAAGTAGCCGGGTACGTGTACAATTCTTCAATTATATCTCCTGCAGACAGAAAGAGAGTATTAAGAGCTACGATGAAGTTACCCAGGAGACAACAAAGCTTGCAGTACCAGGTATTTCCATGAGGTCACCCATCCAAGTACTGACCAGGCTCTGCCCCTTTTACCTTCCGAGATCTTACGAGATCGGGCGCATTCAGGACGGTGTGGCCACAAGCTGAGAGGCCTGGCTGCATGATGTCTCTTAATGGTTGGCGGATATTGACGAACTTCCAGCAAAAAAAAAAAAGAAAAATGGAGGGAAAAATATCAGTGCAGCAAAGGCTGTTGAAAGTAGCCGTGTACGTGTACAATACTTCAATTATATCTCCTCCAGACAGAAAGAGAGTACTAAGAGCTACGATGAAGTTACCCAGGAGACAAAAAAGCTTGCAGCACCAGGTATTTCCAGGAGGTCACCCATCCAAGTACTGACCAGGCCCTGCCCCGTTTAGCTTCCGAGATATGATGAGATCAGGCGCGTTCAGGACGGTGTGGCCGCAAGCCAAGAGACCTGGCTGCATGATGTCTCTTAAAGGCTGGCAAGTATTGACGGAACTTCCAGCAAAAAAAAAAAAAAAAAAAATAGAAAAAGGGAGGGAAAAATATCAGTGCAGCAAAGGGTGTTGAAAGTAGCCGGGTACATGTACAGTTCTTCAATTATATCTCCTCCAGACAGATAGAGAGTATTAAGAGCTACGATAAAGTTACCCAGGAGACGTAAAAGCTTGCAGCACTAGGTATTTCCAGGCGGTCTCACATTCATGTACTAACCAGGTCCTGCCCCGTTTAGCTTCCGAGATCTGACGAGATCAGGCGCTTTCAGTATGGTGTGGCCGCAAGCCGAGATGCCTGGCTGCATGATGTCTCTTAAAGGATGGCGGGTATTGATGGAATTTCCAGCAAAAAAAAAAAAAAAAAAAAATAGAAAAATGGTGGGAAAAATATCAGTGCAGCAAAGGGTGTTGAAAGTAGCCGGGTACGTGTACAATTCTTCAATTATATCTCCTCCAGACAGAAAGAGAGAATTAAGAGCTACGATAAAGTTACCCAGGAGACGTAAAACCTTGCAGCACCTGGTATTTCCAGGAGGTCTCCCATCCAAGTACTGACCAGGTCCTGCCCCGTTTAGCTTCCGAGATCTGACGAGATCGGGCGCGTTCAGGATGGTGTGGCCGCAAGCCGAGATGACTGGCTGCATGATGTCTCTTAAAGGCTGGCGGGTATTGACGGAACTGCCAGCAAAAAAAAAAAAGAAAAATAGAGGGAAATATACCAGTGCAGCAAAGGGTGTTGAAAGTAGCCGGGTACGTGTACAATTCTTCAATTATATCTCCTGGAGACAGAAAGAGAGTATTAAGAGCTACGATGAAGTTACCCAGGAGACGTAAAAAGCTTGCAGCACCTGGTATTTCTAGGAGGTCTCCCATCCAAGTACTGACCAGGCCCTGCCCCGTTTAGCTTCCGAGGTCTGACGAGATCGGGCGCATTCAGGACGGTGTGGCCACAAGCCGAAAGGCCTGGCTGCATGATGTCTCTTAAAGGTTGGCGGGTATTGACGGAACTTCCAGCAAAAAGAAAAAAAAAAAAAATAGAAAAATGGAAGGAAAAATATCAGTGCAGGAAAGGGTGTTGAAAGTAGCCGGGTACGTGTACAATTCTTCAATTATATCTCCTGCAGACTGAAAGAGAGTATTAAGAGCTACGATAAAGTTACCCAGGAGACGTAAAAGCTTGCAGCACCTGGTATTTCCAGGAGGTCTCACATTCAAGTACTGACCTGGTCCTGCCCCGTTTAGCTTCCGAGATCTGACGATATCATGCGCATTCAGGACGGTGTGGCCGAAAGCCGAGAGGCCCAGCTGCATGATGTCTCTTTAAGGCTGGCGGGTATTGACGGAACTTCCAGCAAAAAAAAAAAGAAAAAAGAAAAATGGAGGGAAAAATATCAGTGCAGCAAAAGGTTTTGAAAGTAGCCGGGTACGTGTACAATACTTCAATTATATCTCCTCCAGACAGAAAGAGAGTATTAAGAGCTACGATGAACTCACCTAAAGGATTATTAGGAACACCATACTAATACTGTGTTTGACCCCCTTTCGCCTTCAGAACTGCTTTAATTCTACGTGGCATTGATTCAAGAAGGTGCTGAAAGCATTCTTTCGAAATGTTGGCCCATATTGATAGGATAGCATCTTGCAGTTGATGGAGATTTGTGGGATGCACATCCAGGGCACGAAGCTCCCGTTCCACCACATCCCAAAGATGCTCTATTGGGTTGAGATCTGGTGACTGTGGGGGCCAGTTTAGTACAGTGAACTCATTGTCATGTTCAAGAAACCAATTTGAAATGATTCGACCTTTGTGACATGGTGCATTATCCTGCTGGAAGTAGCCATCAGAGGATGGGTACATGGTGGTCAAAAAGGGATGGACATGGTCAGAAACAATGCTCAGGTAGGCCGTAGCATTTAAACGATGCCCAATTGGCACTAAGGGGCCTAAAGTGTGCCAAGAAGACATCCCCCACACCATTACACCACCACCACCAGCCTGCACAGTGGTAACAAGACATGATGGATCCATGTTCTCATTCTGTTTACGCCAAATTCTGACTCTACCATCTGAATGTCTCACCTCTTTTTCCTATTTGTAGTGGAGATGAGTGGTACCCAGTGGGGTCTTCTGCTGTTGTAGCCCATCCGCCTCAAGGTTGTACGTGTTGTGGCATCACAAATGCTTTGCTGCATACCTCGGTTGTAGCGAGTGGTTATTTCAGTCAAAGTTGCTCTTCTATCAGCTTGAATCGAGTCGGCCCATTCTCCTCTGAGCTCTAGCATCAACAAGGCATTTTCGCCCACAGGACTGCCGCATACTGGATGTTTTTCCCTTTTCACACCATTCCTTGTAAACCCTAGAAATGGTTGTGCGTGAAAATCCCAGTAACTGAGCAGATTGTGAAATACTCAGACCGGCCCGTCTGGCACCAACAACCATGCCACGCTCAAAATTGCTTAAATCACCTTTCATTCCCATTCAGACATTCAGTTTGGAGTTCAGGAGATTGTCTTGACCAGGACCACACCCCTAAATGCATTGAAGCAACTGCCATGTGATTGGTTGATTAGATAATTGCATTAACGAGAAATTGAACAGGTGTTCCTAATAATCCTTTAGGTGAGTGTATATGTATGTATGTGTATGTATGTCCAATTGCTTTGACAATACAAATGAAATTAATTGAGAGAGAGAGAGAGAGAGAGAGAGAGAGAGAGAGAGAGAGAGAGAGAGGGAGGAATATGAGCTCCTAAAAAACATTTGTTTTTATACATAAGCGGATTTAATTTGTGATTTACAAATGTATATATAGCACTATAAACATACACAGAAGACATGGAATAGAAATTCAGAAGAAAAAGTATTCAAAAAATAATAATTTTAAGAGAAACACAAAAAGAAGAAAGCAGAGAGACAGTTCAGGAAGAAAAGTCAGAAAAGAAAAGCTGAAGACAAGAATTGGAGGTAAGAGACAAATAATTAAACAAAAAAATATGTATTAATAAAATAAATAAGCATTCTCAGTAGTTGACTCAGCCAATGAAAATGCAGAGCTCCGATTTGAATAGAGTGACAGTAGGAGAGAGCCCAACTGCCACTGAGACTGATAGAAATCTATCGAACAGCAGTCTGACTGCAGAGCTGCCTTTTGAAATCCGATACCCTGAAGACATTCGCTCTGCACAGGCTAAGAAGGACTACAAACAAGCTGTGATGAGAGCATCTCCTGAGACCCTCATCCTAGACTACACCGGTAAAGGAGAAAACAGGGTCAAGAACAATCTACTGTTCTACAGCGCCTTTCACAAAACCCTGTGCCAGACATACCCCAATAACAACAAGAGGGGCATTAGCAGAGGCAGGCAGATCTCAGTGCTGGTAGAGAAAGACACAGACAGTGTGATGCTCACTTTTAATGTATACCACAACGGGACCATCATGGTGCAGGGCAGCGAGAGCAGCCTGGACCAATTAGCTCTCGGCTTCCACACCTCAAAGCAGCAGACTGAGGTAGAGAAACAAGAGCCAGAGCCGGCCACCCTGCAGTCTGCCCCCAGCCACACGGAGCCAGACAGTGCCCCATCTCCCACAGACTGCCCCCCTGTCTCCCCAAAACTCTCCAGCAACATTAAAACACTAAAGGAATGCCTATCAGTGCTGGAGCTGGAGTTTGCGGAGTTCAGGGAGCAGACCTTGAGCACCCTGGCCCAGACCTCCTTGTGCGATCAGCTCCGGGATGAGATGCACAGACTAAAGATGCAGCACAAGGCTGAGATCCATGAGCTGAGAGCAGCAGTGAGAGACCTGGAGGAGCAGAGCCAAACCCTGAGGACGGAGCTGCGCAGAGCGAGGGAGGAGCTGACCAGGACACCCCAGCACAGCCAGCTAAGGAGCCTGCAGAGCCAGCTGGAGGAGCTAAGAGAGGAGCTACACATCACTGGAGCACAGAGACTGCACTGCACTGACCCCACAACACCTCCAACCCCTGACGCACCCACTGATCCACCCACACTCCCCACCACTCCTGACACACCCACTATCACCAGACCTGCCACTAATACACAACCCCCTGAAACGCCACTCCCCTAAAACACACCCGCTGCCCCCACCACTCCCGACGCAAAACCCGGAGTGGCAGGTCAACACAGAGGTGGTCATTCTGAGCGAATCCAATGGGAAGTTCCTGGTTGAGAGGCGCCTCTTCCCTGGGCGAAAAGTGAAAAAGCTTTGGTGCTCCACAGCACAGAGAGCCCTGGAGCTGCTCTCCAAGAGGAGGCTTTGCCAAGTCAAACACATCCTCATCCACACCGGCACTAACGACCTGAGTGCCCGCAGGGGCGATGTGGCCTCAGCCCTGAGACAGGTGGCAAAGAAAGCCACAGAGGAATTCCAAACTGCCAAAATCACCATCTCCACACTGCTGCCCCGCACAGACGTGCCCCTGCACATCATCCAGGCCATCAACGCAGAAGTATCCCGAAGATGTGCCCTCCTCCCCAACGTCCACCTGGCACACCACTGAGACATCCAGCCACATCACCTGTATGACCACGTCCACCTCAACAAGACGGGTGTGAGGAAGGTCCGTTTTTAGTGTTTCTCTGAACACATCCAAGCTTACCTAGGCGCTACATATTATTTTCAATTACCCGTAATTCTGATCTGTATTTTGGCTTGTTAATAGAAATTATTGAAGTTGGACTCCTAATTCAAAATAACCAATATGTATCTCAACGTAATTTACTGACAGACATCACTCTTTATCACTTTCACTTTTGAAGGAACTGCTTTGTATTCTGTGTATTGTTTTATTGTAGTGCTGCTTCCTTTCTTGGCCAGGTTTTACTTGCAAAAGTGATTTTATTCTCAATGTAAGCTCAAAGTCAAATAGTTTAAATAAGAAAACAATGTATTGAAATGAGAACATCATGAACCTGTGTAATTGTGCTGAAGGACAAGCACTGAAAGCAGAGAGAATTTTGTGTTTGGCATTGAATAGCCTTAAAGAAAACTATGCCGTTTTTGGAAACTTTCATATTTAAGTTGAATGTAGGCAAAAACATTCCAGTCACTCTGAAGAGAGAATACAGTTTACTGTTCGAATAAGTAGCCCCTGAATTGAAGATAAAAATCAAAAGTGCTGTTCGTAATTAGTTTACACTTTTACATCAGATGTCTTGTTTTTGCGTTCCAAATTGAGGAGTTGTGGCATATAATGTAAATGAAGTTACTTCACTAGTAGTGCGATTTTTACGTTGTGTATGTGTGTTTGTATATATGAACTCATACATTTTTTAAAGATTGTATTTGGAAAACAAATTCAGGTATAGCACGTGTCCCCCTTTTGAATGGGTTCTATATATAACATTTTAAAACGAATGGTTCTGTGTAGAACGCTATGTTTGGGGGTTCTTCATGTAACCCCTTTGAAGGGGTTCTACATAGAACCATAAAGGGATCCACCAGAGCGATTACTCGAGGAACCCTTTATGGTTCTGTGCAGAACAATTTCTTCTAAGAGTGTGGAGTGTCGCCACACAATTTCTCTCAGAGGGCTTTTGACCAATGGCAATCCAATCCTGAATGACGTCACCACTATCCTGTTGTACTTTATGGGAGAGATGTATTAAGTAGTTTATAATGAGAAGAATAACAATAATCACCTGTTTTTCATAGGTTTTGTATCCATGGTCTCCTTCATATTAGGAAAGGAAGTTGATCCATAGCCTACTCAGAGACAACTGAGAGTTGGTCTCTGAGCAGCAGCACAAAGGGGTCGAGTCTCTCAATGTCCGTGTGTTGGAGATATTCCACCATATTGGTCCCAGCCTTTAAAACAATGTTAAAGAAGATGTTAAAGATATTGTAGAAATATATTGCAGAAGAGCAGAACTACAGTCACACTTTTTCAATGCTATTGCTGTTTTCTACCTCCCTGGTGAGGTACCAATGCGGGAAGTTTGAGAGAGTATTTCTAAAATGTGTATGATCCAATACACACAGTTATTTAAAAAGCTGACGTCTTGTACATGCTCATCAGAACCAAGCCTAATTAAATAACACATTTAATATTAAATAAGTACATGTGCAGTAGCCACTTGGACAATTACAGATCCCCAGGTCAAAACACAACAGAAAGACATGGAAGATCGTATTTTCAAATCACATCTGTGGCCCCCCTAACTGTAATTTGGTATTAGTGGGTCAAAGGATTTATTTGGTTCAAGTGATAATAAGATCATATTTTGAAAACAAGCACTACAGGATGTCATATTTAAAATGACTGTGAGTACCTTTCTTTAGTGACGGTTCTGAGGGGGGCAGGGATTAGTTGAGTGTGCTAATTGGAGCTGTGAAGTGTGCAGAGAAAATACAAATGTTTTCTTTTAATATGAAAACAAAGAACTTTTTTTTAACACCGACCTGGGATTGTGTTTCTTTCCAAGTTTCCTTATTGTTTCTGAGAAGAGACTGTTCACTTGCAAAGTGAACTGGACCCGTGTGACTCGCAGGTAAGGAGAGCCCGTGTTGAACTAAGATGGCTACAGTGAGTTTTCCTGGACAAAGCTCGGGCAAAGGATAGCGCAGAGTGCACCTGCACCTGAGATTGTGTTGAGAAGCTTTGTGATAAGAGCAGGTAAAGAGGGAAAAGAAACACAAGTATTTTCTTTGTTTGAAGAACACATTTTGTTTTAACTGAAACGGGACTACAACTTTTGAAAGGGAAATAGTTGCTAGTGCACTGTATTTTTATTGAGTTTATTAGAAGAAAAAAGCTTATATTTTGGACAGAACGAACTCGTTTGGCATGCAACTAGCAGCAAACGATGTGAAGCAAACAAAACAGTTAGCAAGTTAGCAAGTTACAGTCTGTCCTAGGTCCGGGGGTGCTTATGGTTGTTTATGGGTTCCCTTACCTTAGCCAGTGTCATGTACGGGTGTCCGTACCTTACTGGAGTGTTTGTTTTTATTATAATATATATACATAATATAATATATAATAATGTAATATTTCAGATAAATCGTCACAGTGAGTGACACCAGCATTATTGGTTTTTTGAGAAATAAAAAAACAGAATGTAGAGAAGAAAATGTTGGAAGGAAGTTGGGAGAAAGACTGGTCTCCGAAGGAGCTCCGGGACTGGTGGAAGCAACAACAACCAGATAAGACAGAGAAAGGAATTGTGATATTGTGTCAGGTTGGTGAGAATCAAGAAAAGAAAATAACAGAAATGGAAGATCATCATAAACAGTAATGTGAATTGAGAGAAGAAGTTGTGAAAAATACGATAGAATTAATAGAACTACAAGGCAAATTAGAAGGGCAAGAAAAGTGGTCAGAAAAGGTGAAGGTGTAGGTGCGCGATGTGCTGCCGTGTTAGGAGCGCGTCGCGACACAGATCACTCCGAGGACGACAGGCCCGATTGGGATGATTTAGATCGCAAAGCATGGGAATATGAAAAAGGAGGTTTTGCTAGCGCTCCTCCCCCATATAATCCGGAATATAAATCAATCACTGATTTTGGTTATAATAATACATTGTATCCAGATCTGACCGCTCTGAAAACGGTCCCAGCTGCACCCATGCAAGTCAAAACTAGACAGAGTAAAGAGGAAGGTCAATCAATAGTCTATACGACTAAAACCCATGTCCCCTTCTCCCCAGGAGAAAAAGAAATGATATGGGCATCCCTCCCAAAATTAAAACCAAACCAGGGTAACACAACTTTTTGGGATATTCTAGATGAAAAGATGGTTATTCACCTCCTTCACCCGCACGATGTACACATCATCGTGAAGGCTAAATGTCCGCCCAACATTTGGATACAGTTACTACGAGAATATCAGACCGGGGAGTGGGCTAATGTAGCCTCTACAGATGAGGAGGAAATAACAGAACTTTTTCACAATGGATCAAGAAAACTGAGATAGTGAAATAATGAAATAATCGAGTGGGATTATTTGACATTTTATTCTAAATAATCATAAGCTTAAATAATAAGTTATAAGGGCTGTTTGAGACACTGCAGGGTCAATAAAACATGCCACAGATCGGATATCTGAATTATCTTTAGATATCAATGTGTATGTGCTTTGTGTGTTTATGAATATGTATAGTTTGAAGGTGATATAAGGTAAATGTCTATGTTTTGGCAATCATTTTAGAATTATATTTAAAAATGTAACAACAGATTTATCATATTCATGAGGATCTTTGGCTCTATACAGAGTGCCTCAAGCATCAGAAATCAGAAAGAAAGACTATTATAAGAAAAGTAATCCAAAATATACATTGAATAAACAGATGGATAATAATAGTAATACATAAATAGTCATGGTGTCTCCACAAGAAGAACCAGAATTTGTTTGTTAAACATCATGTTATGGACAAGCTCTGTCAAAAGTCAAATTCAAGGAAACGAAAGGCTAGAAGAGAGCCTGGTGCAGCCCTGACAGCCTGTGAAAGCAGGAGAATGTAAACAGTCTGGTGACATGTTACAGTCTTTCAGAAAATGTTTGGTTATTGGTGCCTAGCATATAATACCTGAAATGAAAGTCAAAGTAGACCATGGTTTTAAGATGAGTGATGTAGGAAAAGGGTAAGATACCGCAGAAGTATAAGATTACAACTATAGAATAAGTAAGCTCAAGTAATATAAAATGCTTTACAGGAGAAAAGTAAGAATGGAAAGGAAGAGTAAAAGAGAAGGTGTCCTAGGATTATGGGAATCATTATTGAGATCAATGGCCTATTGGCTAATATTTTGTTAGGTACATATATGACTTCAATAAACGAATAATGGAGTGACATCTGTATAAATATAAATAAAACATATTGATAAAAAAACCTGAATACATTTCTTGTAAGAAATTAAGAATAGGAGAAAGAATAGCTGTTAGAATGCAGAGCAATGTTAACCAAAGTTGAAGAGGGTTTGAGTAAGTTGACGAGGGTCTGAGTAAGTTGATAAGGCTTGGGAAGCAGGAAAAGGCGAGTTTGATGTGTGTGAGACAAATGTGCTGCCACTTTTAGCACAGAGAGCTTCTGATGGTGATTGAATGAAACGTGGGAAAATAAATAAACTTGATGTAGGATAAATGAATAAATAATTGAATGAGATATGAGCCGCAGAGACCTCCCACATTGGAAAGTGGACTACAGCAGATAATCCTCTCCTCTCCCAGGGCAGGGTGATTAAGTGGGGACGCGTGTGAAGAGTGCAGGTGGACCCAGGTGAGTTGTGAAAGAAAGAAGAAACAAAAATAATAAGGCACGCGTGCAAACAATCAAAATAATACTAAGTGAATAACAAATTAAACAATAAAGTGAAAGATAATCAACACACAAAATAATGGCAATATAGAACCAAACAAAATACACAAGCCATATTGCATAAAGTGAAGTGAAATATAAATATAATAAGTAATGGTGATTAAGGAGCTAATTAACACCGTCCGTGACATTTACATTGGTTGGGTGTGTGGATACCAGTAATTATTTTTGTTTTATTGAAATACAAAATAATTCTATTTTTCCGAAGTGCTGAACTTTAATACAGTCTAGAAAGATTAATATTTTTTGTCTTGGGCTATATTATTATTACCATAGTTTTTCTATTGTATAAGTATCTTGGAGTAGAGGCATAGGTGGGCATGTGGGCAGAGGAGTAGGAAGGCCGGTCAAGCAAATAAGCTTGGTAAGGTACGCAGCAGCAGCAAGCAGCCCCCACATCCAGCCAGCCAGCCAGTCTGGCTGGCAGTGACTGAGTGGTTGACAGACGGCAAGCAACGGAATGTACGTGCTCTGTGATGTCATAGCAGTCAGCTGAGAGAGGCTCGTGATGTCATCGCTGAGCTGGCTGGCTGGCTGGCTGGCTGGCGGACTGGCTGGCTCTGTGTGTGTGTGTGTTTGTGTGTGTGTCTGTTTTTCTGTTTGTCAGTCTGTCTGTCTGTCTCTCTCTCTCTCTCTCTCCCTCTCAATTCATTTGTATTGTCAAAAGCAATTGGACATACATACATTCATACATATATATATATATATATATATATATATATATATATACACTCACCTAAAGGATTATTAGGAACACCTGTTCAATTTCTCATTAATGCAATTATCTAATCAACCAATCACATGGCAGTTGCTTCAATGCATTTAGGGGTGTGGTCCTGGTCAAGACAATCTCCTGAACTCCAAACTGAATGTCTGAATGGGAAAGAAAGGTGATTTAAGCAATTTTGAGCGTGGCATGGTTGTTGGTGCCAGACGGGCCGGTCTGAGTATTTCACAATCTGCTCAGTTACTGGGATTTTCACGCACAACCATTTCTAGGGTTTACAAAGAATGGTGTGAAAAGGGAAAAACATCCAGTATGCGGCAGTCCTGTGGGCGAAAATGCCTTGTTGATGCTAGAGGTCAGAGGAGAATGGGCCGACTGATTCAAGCTGATAGAAGAGCAACTTTGACTGAAATAACCACTCGTTACAACCGAGGTATGCAGCAAAGCATTTGTGAAGCCACAACACGTACAACCTTGAGGCGGATGGGCTACAACAGCAGAAGACCCCACCGGGTACCACTCCTCTCCATTACAAATAGGAAAAAGAGGCTACAATTTGCACAAGCTCACCAAAATTGGACAGTTGAAGACTGGAAAAATGTTGCCTGTTCTGATGAGTCTCGATTTCTGTTGAGACATTCAGATGGTAGAGTCAGAATTTGGCGTAAACAGAATGAGAACATGGATCCATCATGCCTTGTTACCACTGTGCAGGCTGGTGGTGGTGGTGTAATGGTGTGGGGGATGTTTTCTTGGCACACTTTAGGCCCCTTAGTGCCAATTGGGCATCGTTTAAATGCCACGGCCTACCTGAGCATTGTTTCTGACCATGTCCATCCCTTTATGACCACCATGTACCCATCCTCTGATGGCTACTTCCAGCAGGATAATGCACCATGTCACAAAGGTCGAATCATTTCAAATTGGTTTGTTGAACATGACAATGAGTTCACTGTACTAAACTGGCCCCCACAGTCACCAGATCTCAACCCAATAGAGCATCTTTGGGATGTGGTGGAACGGGAGCTTCGTGCCCCGGATGTGCATCCCACAAATCTCCATCAACTGCAAGATGCTATCCTATCAATATGGGCCAACATTTCTAAAGAATGCTTTCAGCACCTTGTTGAATCAATGCCACGTAGAATTAAGGCAGTTCTGAAGGCGAAAGGGGGTCAAACACAGTATTAGTATGGTGTTCCTAATAATCCTTTAGGAGAGTGTATATATATACATACATACATACATGCTAGAAAGTCATTACTATGTTATCTTAAAGGCTAACTAAGCAGAACATATATCATTATCGAACAGAGTTCATAGGTCTATACATGGTATTAGGGAACAGGCACGTAGGTCATTCTGTTTGACATTGTCTCCAAGGTTCTCATTGTAAATAACAAAGAGAAATCAAACTACCTTATGGCCTCCTGACCTTCTAGCTTGACCTTATCTTTCTTAAGTATACAAGAGAGAAAAACAGTTGTGAGAAAAGAATTTCTAACTTTCCTTCCACACATACATACATACATACATACATACATACATACATACAAACCAGAGGCATGCAAAAAAATATAAAGAGGAAGAAAATGTTGTATAGCACATACAAAAGGGATGGTGATGAAACAAAATACATAGAATATGTTGAGCTGCAAAGAGATCTTAAGAAAGGGATCAGGAAAGCAAAGAGGGAAATAGAAAGAAACATAGCTCTTGGAGCTACAACCAATGCAATGAGCTTTTTTCAAAATTACAACAGCAAGCGGTCAATTAAGGAGGAGGTGAAACAGATAAAGGGCAAAAATGGAGGTATCTTGGAAAACGAACAAGATGTGGCAAATATTCTAAATGAGTATTTCACAGAGGTTTGTACAAAAGAAAAAACAGATGACATGCCACAGGTTGACAATCAATCCAGTCAAACCCTAAGAGAGATCAGGATAAATGAGGAGGAGGTACTAAAGGGACTAGCAGAATTAAAATCAAACAAATCACCTGGGCCAGATGGGATATTTCCAACAGTACTTAAAGAAATGAGGGAAATTATGTATAGGCCGTTAACTCGATTATTTCAAATGACACTTAGAACAGGGGATGTTCCCACTGACTGGAAGACAGCAAATTTCATACCAATCCACAAGAAAGGGGACAAAACTGAGCCAGGAAATTACAGACCAATCAGTCTCACCTGCATCACCTGTAAAATGTTGGAAAAAATGATTAGACAGAAAATAGAGGAGCATCTCAATGAAAACCATATTCTTGGAGATAGTCAACATGGGTTTAGACGAGGCAGATCATGTCTTACTAACTTAATACATTTTTTTGAACATGCAACTGCAGCTGTAGATCACGTGAAAGCATATGATATGATATACTTAGATTTCCAAAAAGCTTTTGATAAGGTTCCACACCAAAGACTGATCCTCAAATTGGAAGCTGTAGGCATTCAGGGTCATGTAAGTAGATGGATTATGAACTGGTTGATGTATAGGAAACAGATTAGAGGAGTCACTTCTAACTGGAGTGAGGTTGTTAGTGGAGTTCCACAGGGATCAGTACTAGGGCCTTTGCTTTTTCTAATCTATATTAATGATCTGGACTCTGGGATACTTAGCAACCTTGTCAAATTTGCAGATGATACTAAAATAGGTGGCTTAGCAGATACAATCTTGGCAGCACATGCTATTCAGAGGAACTTAGATAAATTCAGTTGTGGGCTGACACCTGGCAAATGAAATTCAATGTGGACAAGTGCAAGGTAATACATGCAGTAAAACAAAAATGTCCACTATAATTACACTATGGGAGGTACAGATATAGATGAAGTAATGCATGAGAAAGACCTAGGAATCTATGTGGATTCACTTTCTCCATCCAAACAATGTGGGGAAGCAATACAAAAGGCATACAGAATGCTAGGGTATATCGTCAAAAGTGTAGAATTTAAGTAATGTTAAGACTGTACAATGCGCTAGACCTCATCTGGAATACTGTGTACAGTTCTGGGCACCACACTTCAAGAAGGATATTGCTGCTTTAGAGACAGTTCAGAGGAGAGCAACCAGACTTATTCCAGGTCTGAAGGGAAAGTCCTACTCGGAGAGACTGAGGGAACTGAACCTTTTCACCCTGGAACAGAGGAGATTACGTGGGGACTTGATCCAAGTCTTCAAAATCATGAAAGGTTCCTCAAACCAGAGGAGCTTTTCCAGATCAGCAGGGACACACGCACCAGGGGACAACAAATGGAAATTGGGCTTCAAGGCATTCAAGATGGAAAGTGGTAGAAGCTGAAAGTTTGGGAACATTTAAAAATAGACTGGATAGGATCCATGGATCACTTAGATATTAATGGACACCAAACGAGCATGATGGGTCGAATGGCCTCCTCTCGTGTGTAAACTTTCTTATGTTCTTATGTTCTTATGAATGTTCCCTAAGCATGTTTCAAATGTTCCCTAATTTATGTTACAAATGTGCCTTAGCACCTCTCTCTCTCTCTCTCTCTCTCTCTCTCTCTGTCTCAATTCAGTGCATTTGTATTGTCAAAGCAATTGGACATGCATACATACATACATACATATATATGGAAAATAAACAATATGTGTACATCTCTGCATTAATGGTGCCCTAACAGATGTGCAAGTTACATGACAGACAGACAGACAGACACTCACACACACTTTCACACACACACACACACACACACTTTCACAGACAGACAGACAGACAGACACACACACACACACACACACACACACTTGTATACCTGACACGTATAGAAGACTGGATAGGGAGATATAAATAGCAATGGGGAGACTCTTGTACTTGGTGTGGCTCTATCCATATAGTGGGGCCAGCAGCCACTTAGCAGGTGTAGCAATAGAAGCTCAGCCTGGGGAGACTGGATTTAGCATTTCCTCTCCATTTTGATAAGTATCCATAATCATTTCTGCAAAATACTTCTATGATACCTATGTATGTTTTTTACTTGTACTATATTATACTATCAAGTATCAGTGTACACATACAATGTGACCTGTTACATTAATACAGAGGCCACGGAAGGCCAGATCAGTAATAGCCACTGTCCCCTGATATTACACTTTTTTACAATCACTTTGGCACTCATTTCAGAACCTTGATGTCATTTTTCAAAACTCTAGACACAAAACTCACACCCGATGATCAAAATGCACATTTTTCAATTGCTTGGATACAATACACATCAACCTCAGATCATTTGTTCATTGAACTAAAATGATACAACTTAACGTCAAAGTATTACCATTTCAAAATGCAATTCACACATTACATCTGAGATCACTGTCTATTCATTTCATTACAAAGATCTAACTATCAATTGATACAGCTGCTCAAAATGATAAGTGACTGTTGCATTACTCTTAATTCATAGTTTTATGGAAACTGACGAACAGTATTCCATGTTTCGATCATGAAAGTTTCAGGATAATGAGATCCATTGACACCAATAACCGAGGAGCATGAACCAGTTGGACTACATTATCTATGGATGTAATATTTCATCATCATTCATCATCATGTAGCACTTTTCCACACCATGTTTTCAGTGTGGAAGGAAAGTTAGAAATTCTTTCTCTAATACCTGTTTTTCTCTCTTGTATACTTAAGAAAGATAAGGTCAAGCTAGAAGGTCAGGCCAGAAGGTAGTTTGATTTCTGCTTGTTATTTACGATGAGAATCTTGGAGACAATGTCAAACAGTATGATTGAAGTGCCTGCTCCCTAATCCATGTGTTGATCTATGAACTCTGTCCTATAATGATATAAATTCTGCTTAGCTAACTTTTAAGATAACATAGTAATGACTTTCTGATTATAACCAGCTCTTTGATTTTTGTGTATAAAAGCTCTGACTGTTAAAATGAAGGCAGAGCGACTTTGGGATCTTCTTGAGTCACTGTTCCTCTCCACGCTGCGTGTATTAAAGGCATTGCAACTAACGCTCCAACCTGGTTGAAGATGATTGTTCTTCCACATCAGATTTGACATTACTGTATGTATGCAGGCCCTTGTAATTGCTTTTCCAATACTGCCAACTGGTTATTGATGATTGATTTCACATTGTGGTACGAGTATCGAGTGAAATGAGTGCTATCCACCCCAGCAACACAGTGATAACATGGAGCCGGCAAGTCATCCAGGTCACAATAGAGGTCAAGCAGTGGGAGGAGGAAGACGTGGTGGTCAAAGGAATGGAAGGGGACATGCACCCCTTCTGAGAGGTGGTCGTGGGCCTCGTCATAGAGGAGGGCTTAGGCCTCACCAGAGAGGCAGCCATGGGCCTCATTTGAGAGGTGTTGGGGGAACGTGGTAGAGGACAAGGCCACGGACCAGACAGCGGCAGCAACAGCAAATAGTGTCCAGTGAAATCCGAGAAATAGTTGTAGAACATGTTGTAAATCATGGCATGACCATGACTGAGGCAGCTACAATGATTCAATCAAACCTCAGAATCAACTCAGGATCAACTGTGGCCTCAATCATCAGAAATGTCCGTACTGAGAAGCGGCAAGTCTTCAGCATGCACTAAACATTAGGCTACTCTCAATTGTCAAATGACTGTATACTGCATACCAATGTGTAGCACAGAGTATAGTGTGCCTTTTGAAAGAAATGCAGACAGAGTAAAGCAGCTGATGACTGAGTATGTTCAGGTATGTTCAGTTTCAAGATGCCTCTTGTGAAAAATGGTTGTGAGAACCTGAACCTGAACACAGGGCTGATGGAAATTTAGAAGTACAGTAATCAATCCTTTGTTTTGCTTTTTACACTAAGCCAGGTGAGGAACACTGCAGTTGACATTTTACTGTAGTTTTGTTCGTTTTTGTAGCTAATTATTTTTGCATGGATTCAAAGAAACCTATGGTGTGATTTGATTGTATTGCATCAATACATTTCAGATTTTGTTCAATGATTCCACTGTGTCTGTAGTATTCTCTCTACTAGTCCTTTTACAGTGATGTATTTATGTGTAGTACCATAATGAAACATGTATCACATATTTTGTACTACAATATTTAATGATTGTACGAACAACTACACAGTGAAACTATCGGTATCTTCTGTGTTACTATGTTACTATGGTATTTCATGATAAATGAGTTATTTGAACCAACAAGTCTGCAAGTGCTAGGTTTCTTTAAAGATATGAATGCACAATGCAATGTTTTGAACATTGGACAGCCTGTGTTACAAGTGATGACCGTTTTGAGTTTTGTGTCTAGAGTTTTGAAAAATGACATCAAGGTTCTGAAATTAGTGACAAAGTGATTGTAAAAAACTGTATATTCATCCTATTTAATGTGCTCTTTTAAAATGTACTTTTCTTTTTTATGTTGCCATTTCTGTTCTACCAATGTTTCAGTTGTTAGCCAAAGATTGACAGAGTACATCTCATACACACAGGCCAGACAGCAAAGATTTCTTTTTGAAATTCAATTACAAATGCTGCATGAACTCATCAATACGATTAGAGCTCCTGAAAGCAATATAACTAACTCACTCTACAGCATCTCATTAGCAGTGAAAAGAAACCAAGAAAGTTGGGACAGTCGACTGTTTACCACTATGTAACATCACCTTTTCTTTTAATAACACTTATTAAGCACTTGGGCACTGAAGACACCACTTGGTTAAGTTTAGCAAGCGGGATTTTCCCCCATTCATCCATTATGCATTTCCTCAGCTGCGCAACTGCACAGGGCCTTCGTTGTCTTAATTTGCAGTTCATAGTGCGCCACACATTCTCAATTCGGAGACAGGTCAGGACTGCAGGCAGGCCATGCTAGCACCCGCACTCTCTGCCTATGCAACCATGCGCTTGAAATCTGGGCAGAATGTGGTTTGGCATTATCCTGCTGAAAAATGCAGGTACGTCCCTGGAAAAGACGATGTCTGGATGGCAGCATATGTTGCTCCAAAATGTGTACATCTCTTTCTGCAAAAATGGTGCCCTCACAGATGTGCGAGTTACATGACAGACACTCATACACACTGTCACACCCATACACACACAAACACACACTTTCACAGACAGACACACGCACACACACTCACTTTCACACAGAGACAGACACACAAACACAGAGACAGACACACACACACTCACTTTCACACAGAGACACACAAACACATACACTTTCACACAGACACACACACACATACATACATACATACATACATATATAAGGAAAAGAAACAATACATTTAAAAATCACAAAAAGATGTAAATGTAAATGTAGATGTAAAGATGTTAATGATCTCAAGGTAGCTGGGACCATAGTCACCAAGAAAACAATTGGTAACACACTATGCCGTGAAGGACTGAAATCCTGCAGCGCCCGCAAGGTCCCCCTGCTCAAGAAAGCACATGTACAGGCCCGTCTGAAGTTTGCCAATGAACATCTGAATGATTCAGAGGAGAACTGGGTGAAAGTGGTCTCAGATGAGACCAAAATCAAGCTCTTTGCCATAAACTCAACTCGCCGTGTTTGGAGGAGGAGAATTGACCCCAAGAACACCATTCCCACCATCAAACATGGAGGTGGAAACATTATGCTTTGGGGCTGTTTTTCTGCTAAGGGGACAGGACAACTGCACCGCATCAAAGGGACAATGGACGGGGCCATGTACCGTCAAATCATGGGTGAGAACCTCCTTCCCTAAGCCAGGGCATTGAAAATGGGTCAAATACTTATTTCCCTCATTAACATGCAAATCAATTTATAACTTTTTTGAAATGCATTTTTCTGGATTTTCTTGTTGTTATTCTGTCTCTCACTGCTAAAATACACCTACCATTAAAATTATAGACTGATCATTTCTTTGTCAGTGGGCAAACGTACAAAATCAGCAGGGGATCAATTACTTTTTTCCCCCACTGTACATACATATATATGGAAAAGAAACATTACAAGTATAAATCACAATAAGATGTAATAAGGTACAGATAAACAAAGTGTAATAAAATGTGATCTGTTTGAAAATGCAGGGACGTCACTGGAAAAGATGATGTCTGGATGGCAGCATATGTTGCTCCAAAATGTGTACATCTCTTCTGCAAAAATGGTGCCCTCACAGATGTGCGAGTTACATGACAGACAGACAGACAGACACTCACACACACTGTCACACCCACACACACACTTTCACAGAGAGACATATACACACACACACACACACACACACACACACTTTCACACAGAGACAGGCACACACACGTACAGACACACACAATAACTTTCACACAGAGACAGACACACACACACACACACACACACACACACATACATACATACATATGGAAAAGAAACAATACTTTTATAAATCACAATAAGATGTAATAAAGTACAGAAAAACTAAATGTAAGAAAATGTGATCTTTAATACACACAAATATGTATGGCTGGTCGGATGCGTCTTGGACTCGGGTTCCTCTTCATTACGTATAACGCTTTTGCCTTTTGCTAAAGCTTTCCGTGGAGGGGATCGTGGGTGAGTTTGTACCATTCTTGGGGGGCTCTGCCTTGTTGGGGCGGAGCTGTGATCCAGGTGAACAGCAGATCGGGCATAGGTGGGCATGTGGGCAGAGGAGTAGGAAGGCCGGTCAAGCAAATAAGCTTGCTAAGGTACGCAGCAGCAGCAAGCAGCCCCCCCATCCAGCCAGCCAGCCAGTCTGGCTGGCAGTGACTGAGTGGTTGACAGACGGCAAGCAACGGAATGTACGTGCTCTGTGATGTCATAGCAGTCAGCTGAGAGAGGCTCGTGATGTCATCGCTGAGCTGGCTGGCTGGCTGGCTCTGTGTGTGTGTGTGTCTGTGTCTGTCTGTTTTTCTGTTTGTCAGTCTGTCTGTCTGTCTGTCTCTCTCTCTCTCTCCCTCTCAATTCAATTCATTTGTATTGTCAAAGCAATTGGACATACATACATACATACATACATATATGTAGCGTAAGGTACACTTATACATTTCAATTAAAGAAGTGAATTCATAGTATCACCTTATCACGAATCCTGGAGTCTTGTAGAACTCAATTTCTGTAATAATTGGACGCAGACACCAATTCCAAAGATATAAATTGTCAAATTTATTTAAAAACAAAGACTAAATGTAGCACTACACTAATTATACAAAAGGGAAAAACTAATTAAAATTCAACTCTAGATCAACAAATCAAAGACAAATCACTTCCGTGACCAAATCAAAGACCATGGGATCCCATAGGATAACACACAAATCGTTAAACAAAAAAGGTTATAAACACATTGACTACAATACCGGTTAGTAATTCTAGGAATCACTAAGAAACAGTTGAAAGTGCTAAATTGCAGTTTCAGAAGATGAAAAAAAACTGTAACTGATGGGATATGTAGTACTTTATACTCGAGTGGTCTATGCGATTACACCCTGTTGGTGTTATTAAGAACGCCAAGTACCAGAATGCAGAGCGGGACTGTTTTTTGTGCCGTGACTTGTCGGGGGAAAAAGGCGCAGAAAAAACGGACGAGAAGGTGAAGGTAGTATGGCGGTGATGCACGCGTTGGTGAAGTGGGAAAGCGGGGTCGACAAAGACTCTTACAGCGTGATTCCCACTGCTTGCTTTCGCAATTTTGATTTATTCAGCATTGCTGATGATGACGAAGAGACGACTCGAAACTTCAGAGCAGAGTGGAGAGACACGAACAAACCTCCAAAAGGTGGATGGCCTGTCCATGAAGCGCAGATCATTATGACTGGTAACAATGTTTATTTAAAAAAAAAACATTAAAGTCTTTACATGCTATTTGATATATACAATCACAGTATATTTGAAATGAATGTTTAAGTTATTAATGTGTTGTACTTCTAACATACTCTTATAACATGGTAGGTGGTGGTGAGGGCGCTAAAACTCGTCATACTTGACTGGCATTTGTAAGAACGATTTATTGTGTGTTGTGCTTTACAATAAAATCCCCCAAATCACAAAATAAATTAAACCAGATATAATTTAACTTCAGTTTTGATTCAGTGTTGGCTGTTCATCTTAATTTGTATGGTCAAAGCACAGTATTTTTATGACAAATAAATATAATCCCCAAATATCTGTGGACATAATGCAGGGTTTTATTTATTTTATTTTTATTTTAGGAAAAGAAGGCGAACTAAGAAGAAAACTTAATGACCTAACAAAAATGCCCTGTCCTAAAATGAAGAGAGTACCTAAACCAAACAAAAAACTTCAAATTTCAGATGATAGTGACCTTGATGAACCACAGTTACCGGTGAGATAATTACTGCAAATATTAAATAAATGTATTGCAGGATTGTTTTTTTTTAATCATATTCATATATATATATATTTTCATTTTAAACTCTTTTCCTCTCTGAATACAGCACAAAATAAGAAAGAAAACCGATGGAGCTTCAAGAATTAGATCCCGTCATATTCTACAGACATTTAAAGAGTCCAGTGAAGTTGAGCTACAGCAAAAAGTTAAGCAGCTCGAAAAGGAAAACACAAGACTTAAAAATGAAAACCAATGTCTTCGAAACCGTATGGTTGATCGTAAGTTTTTTTTATTTATAGCAAATAATTCCTTACCTTGATAAATGTTATTCTTCAGTTCTTCAGATTCCAGAGTAATGTATTATAGTTGATCATACTGAAGTAATCTAGAACCACAATACAGACTCTTAATGTGCACTGTCTAATAGTTTAATAATACTGATTATTAAATAAAGTTTTTCAACATAACTTCATAATCCTACATTAATGACTATATGCATTACATTAGATCTGGTAATTGTTGTATTTTATCTTTTTTATTTTTTTCGTAGCTAATGTTAATGACCCACAAAAAGGTCAGTTTCCCAATAACATAGAGCAAGTCTCTCAAGTATAATTGCAGGCATTGATGGTTTTGTTTTCACTTTGTATTAAATATATTACTAGAAATTATTATCATTTAATACTAAGGTTTTTTTCTCCAGAGATTCCAGACCTTTTGGACAATCTGAAAAAAATTGTAACAAAAGCCACATTTATCAGCAATGAAGACAAAAGTGTGTCACCATCAAGTGGTTCTGACAGCCCCACAGCAAATTGTTCTGAATCTGACAAAGAATCACCAAAACAGGTATAACACTCTTGGTCTACAATATTACAAAGACAAGGTAAAAATATATATATTGAAAACAAATATTGGTTGTAAACAATCTAATGATGCTACATTATCAGTTATATTCATAGTTATAGTTGATAATAAGAATGTAATTGAATTATGGGTGTCACAGATTCACTTCCAACATTATTAAAGAGCAATCTTCGTGGTGGTGGCAGCAAGAGAGATCCAACTTCGGAGAAAAAGACACCTCTGGATCGCTTAAAGGTGGAAGCCATATATGGTATGTAAATGCTGTTGTACAAAATTTCTAACTCTCCTTTTTAACTGTATAGAACACAAAGGGTTAGCATTTGAAATGTTCCTTTGGCCTTTGTTTTAGTTTCAGAGACTAAAGTTAATTTATTAATAAATAATAATACCTTACATGTAGCAGCTGGAAAGATCCCAAAGTGCTCTACAGACTCACTTCACCCACCACCCTCTGGGGTGCAGCCATTTTGTACCAGCAGATTACTACACAGCAGTAAAGGTGGAGTCATAACAAATTTGTTAGACCTGATTGAGGGAAGCCTGACTTAGAATTCAGCCACGTCACTCTTTCAACAACACCTTGTAAATCACCTTGGATTAATGCTTCAGACATATTAATACATAATAATAATGAATAGTGCCATGGGATCCTTGACAATATAAACTTTCATGTCTCATTTAAATTTGACTTTTGAGCAAATACTTCACATTTCAGTCCAGTTGTGCCACATCAATGTAATGCTTAAGCAAGGTATTAATGGAGAAAAGACTGCCTTTGCATAGCTGCTTCGCCAAGTACAGATTTTACTATGAACTAGTGTAAGACAAGTTTAAGAGCATACACCAAAACATTTAAATACACCCACACACAAAAATGTTGATTTACTGTGGCAATATGTAACTAATGAACCCTTCTCAAAGATATGTGGTATGTTTATTAAAAGATTTTTATATATCTATGTGCAAGTCATTAAATCTATGTGATACATGTTTTTTAGGGGCTACCTTGAAAAAATTGCCCAGTACCCCAAAGAGTGTAATTGGTGGTGCAATTAACAGCAAGATAAATGAACTACGACACAGAATGAAACCAGAGTGAAGATTTGAAGAACCAGATCTGTATTTTTTGTTTTGTTTTCAACAGGGTTGGGGTCAATTCCAATTCAATTTTTAATTCCCTTTTCAATTCAATTCCAATAAAGAATATTCTGTGAATGCAAAAAGTAATTGCAATTTTGAATTGATTTGTAGGAGGAATTGGAATTGAAAAACAGGAATTGACCCCAACCATGGTTTTCAGTGAGTGTTGTACAAATTGATAGGTCAGGGTTTCTGTAAAAACTTAATAGAGGCCAGCAGGCGTGCACGATCTGGGAAAAACTGCTCCACTACAACAGACCTCTTTCCCTTCGTTTTCTCTAAAAACCTCCTGATATCCTTCACTGCAGCTCTGACTCACCGAGGACGAGGAGGCGAGAGAGGAATCCGTGAAGCCGCCCTCACTGTCACTCTGAGCCCGAGGCGTCCCCGGTGGCTGCCGCGATGCTCCAGCGTGTAGCCGGACCTTTCCCCACCAAGCCGCTCGCTACCCCAGCTTCACTACTGTGCCACCACTTCTTTTACTGCCACTATTTACCAACACCGTCCGTGCTCCCTCCCAGCACCTTCTTAGTGCGTTTTTTCCACCCGGCGCCTCGGCTTGTACCGCCGAGCCTGGCCCTGCCTCCTCCTCGGCTACACCCTGTGTGTCTGTCCGCCCGTCTGCTGGCTGCTGAGGTTGTTCCTCGTCACTAACCAGCGCCCCGTGTACCGCCTCAACACCATCTCCCCCCGGCGTCTCGGTCGTCACTATCCCCCGCTGCCTCGACCCCGTCCCCCAGCTGTGCGTCATCGCCTCCGGGCAGCTCTTCCCCCGTCACGGCATCAGTGGTACCATCGGTCCGACTGGCGACTGTCTCCTCCGCCGGGGCTCGATCTCTGTCTGCCCGCTGCATCTGTGGCTGCGGGCCGGTGTCTCTATTCCTCCCCGCGTCGCCCCGCTCCTCCTCCCGCTCCCTGTCCTGCTCGGGACAGTTCCTCACGACATGCCCCTCGCTCCCACACCTGAAACACTTCATGGACTCCGAAGTAGCGAACACGACGTAGTCGGTATTGTCGATCTTAAATTTAAAAATGACATTAAGATCCTCATTGATGTTATTGAGGATCATATACAGCTGCCTTCGGAAGGACATGACGTGTTTCAGTTGCGGGGCTTTGCAGCCCAGCGGGACCCTCTTAATGCCGGACATCAGCTGCCCGAGCCGGTGCGGATGAACGGAGGGACGTTAGACAGCGTTACCTTCCGGGCAGGAGCAGCGAGCGGCAACACCGGGGTGAAAGTGTCGTCTAACACTGTGCCATTAGCCACTAGCTGATTGAGCAGATCAGTGGTTTTTAAGAAGATAACAATGGCAGCAGACTTGATATTTTCACACCCTGCTACCTCCCCAACCGCTAACACACACTGCTCTAGGGGGCAGAACTGCACCGGAGCGATCTTGACTCCATGGCGTCGGGTCAGTTTTTCAAAAGACGCATTCAGGGGGTCCGACCCCCCGACCCGGGAAGAACTACCGGTACTCCCCCCTCCCCTCCCCTGTTCCCCCACAATAAGAAAAGCACTGAAAACAGAAGACAAAATAAACAAACTGAAAAAAGTAAAGCAACAAAAAAACGCAGCCAAAGGACAGAGCTCTCAGCAGCACTCCCGCTCACTGCAGACCCCTCCCACACACTCCCAGCTGAGAGAGAGAGAGAGAGAGAGAGAGAGAGAGAGAGAGAGAGAGAGAGAGAGAGAGAGAGAGTTAGTGTCTGTCTGTCTCTCTCTCTCTGTAGATGCATCATAGGGAACATATGTAACAATCTCTCTTTTTGTTTACCAAAAATGAGAATGAACGTATTTCAAGTGGGTGTTGCCTTGGTTGGAAACGTTTTAAGATTATTTATGAAGTGTAAAGTGGATTTGTCTCAGTTCTCCGTAGTTTTCAATGTATGTGCCATTCAGTAGCGTTCATGTTACAGATGTGCCCTATGCAGTGGTAGGGTCAATAAAATGTCAGTAAAACTTTATTTTAGCAATTATGGAGGGGAAGAACTGCAGATAGCGGGTCCCCACTAATTATCTAACTTACCACCAACATTTAAAATTAGGTCTTGCGAAGCTGCCAAATAATGCTGTATAATCGTATGTGTCTTCATACACCGGCTGCTATAGTCTGATAGCTTTGATTATATATATATATATATATATATATATATATTTTTTTTTTTTTTTATTTTATTTTTTTTTTTTTTCTCGTGAACCACAAATGCTATTTGCTTGATTTTTACAGAGTATGTTATAAATACCATTCTTATGAAGCCTGACAAATTGTATGCTGTAATTATGAATATTTTCAAATCATTTGTTTGTTTTTCCTAACATGTTACAAATGTTCCCTATGTGAAAGATGCATTATATCTTAATAACGTCTAAACAATTAAAGATATACAGATTATTATTTTTGGTAAAGTTATAATACATTGCTATTAACTATGTGTGTCAGTAAAAGTTTAAATTTCCTAAAGGATTTTTATTGATCTTGCAAAATAAGTGTTTAGGGAACATTTGTAACATAGAGGTGGGTTAGCCACCGAGTAAGGGCAGCGGCTCCGGCTCCAGCACCGGCACCATGTCGCTGGAAAAGCGCTAAGTGAGCTCACAGTGAGCTCAGTGTAATGTCTGCTCTGGTGAGCTCACAGTGTGACCTAGTCGTGAGTTCACGTCTTCACTGGGTAGTCCTTGACAACTTAATTGACTCAAATCTTGGGCTTAATTGGTCAAAATGACCATTGGTTGAAGGTACTCAGGGACTGATGTGTAGAGAGACTTATTAAACCTGCAGGATTGTGGTTTTCCCAGATCAGAATTAACCAGATCACCACAAAGGAACATGGTAGGTGCTATTGCAACACAGATTACACAAATACATTGAAATCCAAGTTTGCAGTGGTCCTTGGGCCATTGTGTGGTGATCCAGATCACTTCAGCAGGAATTTTGCAGTGGTCTGGACTACAACTCTCTCTCTCTCTCTCTCTCTCTCTCTCTCAATTCAGTGCATTTGAATTGTCAAAGCAATTGGACATGCATACATACATACATACATATACACTCACCTAAAGGATTATTAGGAACACCTGTTCAATTTCTCATTAATGCAATTATCTAACCAACCAATCACATGGCAGTTGCTTCAATGCATTTAGGGGTGTGGTCCTGGTCAAGACAATCTCCTGAACTCCAAACTGAATGTCTGAATGGGAATGAAAGGTGATTTAAGCAATTTTGAGCGTGGCATGGTTGTTGGTGCCAGACGGGCCGCTCTGAGTATTTCACAATCTGCTCAGTTACTGGGATTTTCACGCACAACCATTTCTAGGGTTTACAAAGAATGGTGTGAAAATGGAAAAACATCCAGTATGCGGCAGTCCTGTGGGCGAAAATGCCTTGTTGATGCTAGAGCTCAGAGGAGAATGGGCCGACTCGATTCAAGCTGATAGAAGAGCAACTTTGACTGAAATAACCACTCGCTACAACCGAGGTATGCAGCAAAGCATTTGTGATGCCACAACACGTACAACCTTGAGGCGGATGGGCTACAACAGCAGAAGACCCCACTGGGTACCACTCATCTCCACTACAAATAGGAAAAAGAGGCTACAATTTGCACAAGCTCACCAAAATTGGACAGTTGAAGACTGGAAAAATGTTGCCTGGTCTGATGAGTCTCGATTTCAGAGTCAGAATTTGGCGTAAACAGAATGAGAACATGGATCCATCATGCCTTGTTACCACTGTGCAGGCTGGTGGTGGTGGAGTAATGGTGTGGGGGATGTTTTCTTGGCACACTTTAGGCCCCTTAGTGCCAATTGGGCATCGTTTAAATGCCACGGCCCGTTGTTTCTGACCATGTCCATCCCTTTATGACCACCATGTACCCATCCTCTGATGGCTACTTCCAGCAGGATAATGCACCATGTCACAAAGGTCGAATCATTTCAAATTGGTTTCTTGAACATGACAATGAGTTCACTGTACTAAACTGGCCCCCACAGTCACCAGATCTCAACCCAATAGAGCATCTTTGGGATGTGGTGTGTAACGTTATGTTGGGTGTATTTGGATAAGAGTATTTGGGCTCTGAGCTGAAGCACGGATCTAAAGAAGACCTCTCCCCCCCAAAGTTATCAGATTTCCTTAGCTCATCAGCTTGGAACTGGTTTGCATCAAAGTGACAGTTTTGGGGAGGATGGCACCGAGAAGAGGCCAAATAGTTTGTTATTCTTCTATGAGATGTCTGGAGAAAGGGGCCTGTGGGTGATAAAAACTCTTTGAAGTGGATGAGAGCCGAAATCCCGACATAGAGCTACGAACCCAGGCCAACCGGCATTTCCAAAAGATGGCATGGATTGACATCAGTCATAAATCCAAAGTCACAAAAGATTAAGTCTGTTTTAGTTACTTGTGATAAATTGTTGATATCCTAAGCGTTGGCATTAGAGTCATTAGGTGATTAATCGAGTACTGTTCTGTTGGGTTGTTACTGAATAGCCAAAACAATGATTACCCAAATGTCCCCATGTGAAGCATTGATTGTTAAGGTACCAGGAACAGAGATTCCTGAATTCCTTGGACGCCTAGGCAGTTTGGACTTTGAAGTAGAGTCGCGTCGAACTCAGTTGGTAAACGACACTACGACGCAACTCGAAAAAGAGTCGATAGAGGTGATGAAAGTTATGGCTAGCTTAGCACTTGCGAGCTCAAGGGTAGTGAACTGGATCATAAGCAAGTTTGAAAAACTGAAAAAGCTAGGAGAAAAGTATGCTAAAGCGAAAGAAGAAAGAGCCAAACGGCATGGAATGGTTTTAGAATTTGAAGGAAAGCTAGATACTTGTGGAAAACAAGTCATTGTGTTGAATGCTGAAAAAGATGACTTAATTGAACAGAGAGAGCAATTAGGAAATGATTTAAGACAATGTCAAGTTGAATTGGAAACAACTCTGATCCAAGTAAAAGGTCTGCAAAATGACAGATGTAAAGCGGTTGAAAATGAAAGGATAGTTTTGAAGGACCGGGATGTTTTGGAAATGCGTCTTTGCAAAACAGTCAGGGAGAAAGATTTGGGCACTGTAAAAATGGAGATACTCGAAGGCGAGGTCATACATTTAAAAAGGGACAGTGAAGAAATGAGGAGAGTAAATCAGGTGCTTAGGGGAGAACTCAAATCAACTGAAGTTGAAAATGAGCGTCTCAAGCAACAAATAGGGGCCCTGAAAGCTGCCTATTGGTGAGCTGCAAAGCTGACACCTGACAGCATAAAGGAACAGCCGGAACCGGCCAATGCACGGAGTCGCACACCGTCTCCACATTTAGGCCCCGGGTTGCCTCGTCCTGATCGTACCCCTCCCTGTAGTCTTTCTCCACCCAGGGTAAGAAGCTCGTCGCACAGACGAACTTCCTCTCCCGAGAGTCCAGACCGAAAGGTTAACATGCGCCAGTTGAGAGAACTGGCTAAAGATTGTGAAACCTTTAACCCAGCAGACAAGGAAGGAAATGTGGAAGCGTATATTAAGGACATTAAGTATGCTTTGAGTTTCTATCCTGAGGCTACGGAGAAGGAAAAGGTTCTCCTAATCCGCAAAACTACCTCTCGCCAAGTCCATTCTTGGATGGAGAGGCAAGGGTCCATGGTCTGCGATAGGTTTCAACGCTTGTGCAGAGCATTAGTTAGGGACTATTCCAGGTTCATTGATCCAGTGGCAGCAGTGACTGCCGCACACCAGATCAAACAGGTAAGCATGAGTCCCCCCGTGATTACTATGAAAAGCTTAGGAAAACCTATTTTGCGGGTCAAGATCGACCCGGGGCCGAGGAAGAGGTGAGCTTTAAAGGGTTGTTTGTTGCTAATTTGTTCCCAACGATTAAGGAAATGATCATATTACATGCAGACGCAACGTATATGAACATAGCTGAAATTCGAAAAAATGGCACAGAAAGCTTGGGAAAGCAAGTACAATAGCACTTCTGATCGTAAAGATTCAAGCACCCAAGTACTGGCAAGGCGCTCTGAGAGCCCTATTTCTCCACTGGAGTTAGAGGGGACAGAGATTCAAAGAAGGAAAGAACCTCCCAAGGATGGAATCCAAGTGACCCAGGCTTACAATAAAAAAAAGAAATCTGCTCCTAGCCTAGGTGGGTTAACTCAGTCTCTGAGCAATGTTGCAGTTTCTGAGCTACTGCTACGCTTAGCTCTGCTCCCTTTGCCCCCTCTTCCCAAACTGGAAGTTAGTAGCCAGGGTAAAGGGCCGGACTCGCCACCTAAGGAATGACTAGCTCTGGAACCACCCCCTGTCCCCGCCTCTGTGTTTTTGATTGGATGTGAGGAACAGCAGGGGGGTTTCTCTGACACATCAGCCCACTGGGACCTCCCAGTGGGGGAAGTTGCCTGCAGGCAAGCTGAACCTTTGGTGATGTTACTGGGTGATCTGACACAGAGAGGCAGAGCCAAGCAAGTTTACATAGAAGTGACCATTGAGAATGTGTGGGAGTGAGGAGCCTTGTTGGACACTGGGGCTGAAATTTGTTTAATGTCTGCCACCACAATGGGCAACCTGAAACAAATTATGGAAACCTCAGACCAACGACTGAAAGTGGAAGCTTGTAGTGTGAACATTACAAGTTACACAGAGACTAAGGCACAGCTCACTCAAATGGCATTGTTAGAGTTCACCTTTGGGAAGATTAAGTTGGTTCATCCAGTTTATATTTCCAAATTTGAAACAGAGAAGTTGATCATTGGTCAGGATCTATTGAACAGGTTGTGGGCTCAAGTTGAATCACCAAAGCCGGTGGAATTGAATGACAGATATGATACAGCCACCAAGGTACAACTTCCCAATGAGACCATTTTTTGTGCATGTCCCTAAAGGGGGCACCGGCTTACCATGTAAGCCAACCATTCGAACCCAGGTCCCTACCAACTATTATAGACATAGTGAAGGTCAGGTGCCTGAATAACACCTGAATTCCCAGTCACCTCCCTCTGTTAATCAACTTCCACCTATTGGTTACCGTCAGTAACCATACTCAATACTGAGTAATACCAATTGTTTTTTTGTTTTAATGTACTTGTGTTATAATATGTAACCTGTATATGTGCTAGTATAGGATTGTCAATTTGATTGGAATACATTCTGCTTAAATAATGAACTATTAGTTTGTTTTCTTTGATTTCTCGGGGTCATGAATGGTGAAGTCCACTGTTGAATTCTGTTACATAACTTTGAGATAAATGCTTAACGTCTTATTTTGTCTTGAAGGGGATAACGTCCTAGTCGACCTCAGTCCCATTCAAGAAAGGGGGTATGTAGCGTTATGTTGGGTGTATTTGGATAAGAGTATTTGGGCTCTGAGCTGAAGCACGGATCTAAAGAAGACCTCTCCCCCCCAAAGTTATCAGATTTCCTTAGCTCATCAGCTTGGAACTGGTTTGCATCAAAGTGACAGTTTTGGGGAGGATGGCACCGAGAAGAGGCCAAATAGTTTGTTATTCTGCTATGAGATGTCTGGAGAAAGGGGCCTGTAGGTGATAAAAACTCTTTGAAGTGGATGAGAGCCGAAATCCCGACATAGAGCTACGAACCCAGGCCAACCGGCATTTCCAAAAGATGGCATGGATTGACATCAGTCATAAATCAAGCCCCCCTCCAATAGGACACTGGGGGCTGAAACCGAAATCCAATCTCAAGAACTCAGGAACCAATCACCTATTGATCTGACAGACTATAAAGGACAAACACGGCCTTTCTTTCTCTCTCTCTCTCACCTGAACCAGTAACTCGCTGCCACAGCTCAACCTGTAGCTCTGTTGCCCGAACCGGAACCAGAAACCAACCAAGTCTTTGCCGGCAACAGAAGAGTTAAACTGGGAGAAGGAGATTGAGCCGTACAAAGAATTCTTTTAAAGGACTTTATTAAATAAAGAACTTTACAGACTGCGCTGCCCGCCTGTGCCCACCTGATCAGTGGAGTTTTACAGCTGGACAAATGACTAAGTCGACTGAATACGAAAGTGTCAGTCATTTAAATAGCTATTTGAGTTTTAAGAAACTTGACCCTTGGAACAAACAGGGCCTTGCTTTCCTCAAAGACTTTGTCTTCAAGTAACTACGGTGGAACCCTGCTTACAAAGAAGATTTTGTGCACAACCTTGGAGCCTTCAAACCAGTGGAAAATCTGTTTGGAAACGACTCTACTTTCGCGAAACCCCAACTTCCAGGTGCATCGACTGAGTGGAAGTTCTTGGACAAAGCCGAACCGGACTGCCTTTGTTCCAAACCACACGGACCTCGTGCCGTGTGCTGTTATCTGAGCCCGAAGCCAGAGAGGCCTCTCTGCGACGAAGTTCAGATAAGTTTAACAGTTTGGAGTTCATGATTCATGACATTTGAGAAATCAATTAGAAATGTTAATCTGTGATTCATAACTCTAGAATGTGTAATATCATTTAGTTTTCTTAAATATAAATGTGTGTTGCATTAAACTGTTTTGTTGATAATTTTAGAAATAAAATCTGTCAACGCCGAGAAATATCTTCTCATTCCTGTTTAACTGTTTAGTCTGAAATTGACACAAGTTAATAGACACCAGATTATAGGTGGCCCTGCCTATCCTTAATCATTGAATAATAATCAGTTAAGGGAAATTGTGGTAACAAGTAATGATAGGATCTTTCTCTCCACCTAAACGTTAATGAGACTGATATATATATAACGAGAAGTTACCTGACATAAATACTAACCTGCGTAGTTATTTAATGTCTGACTAATAATACTAACAAGAGACTCACCTTCATCTTACTAACTGGTATTGTAGTCAATGTGTTTATAACCTCTTTTGTTTAACGATTTGTGTTATCATATGCGATCCCATGGTCTTTGATTTGGTCACGGAAGTGATTTGTCTTTGATTTGTTGATCTAGAGTTGAATTTTAATTAGTTTTTCCCTTTTGTATAATTAGTGTAGTGCTACATTTAGTCTTTGTTTTGAATAAATTTGACAATTTATATCTTTGGAATTGGTGTCTGCGTCCAATTATTACAGAAATTGAGTTCTACAAGATTCCAGGATTCGTGATAAGGTGATACTATAAATTCACTTCTTTAATTGAAATTTATAAGAGTACCACTCGAGTATAAAGTACTACATATCCCATCTGTTACAGTTTTTTTTCTTCTTCTGAAACTGCAAGCGCACTACATAAAGTTTGGCAAATGAAGAAATTTGGATGATGAGTTTACAATCTTATAAACAGTATTTAAGTAAACCTAGATATGCAATTCCAAAAAGAACAGCATCGAGATGGAGAAACAGGATACAAAAATAATAATACAATGTTTATACTTTTTGTATTTTAATTACAGTATGTAATTATTGCCTTTTGATTTACATTTACAGAAAAAGAACGGCGGCAAACGTGGACTACCCAACAAGAAGCAACAAAGTTACTAAAATATCAGATTCTCAGGTAAGCTTCATGCAGCCATACATGTATAATTATAAAATCAATCCAAAAAATAGACCTTGTTTACCCTACAACTGATTTGAGTGTTAATTCTATTTAAGATTTAAAAAAATATTTTGTTTTCTGAACTAATAATCTGTGAACATTCTATTATCTCTATAATTTTAATTAATACATTTATTTTATTATTGGTGGAACATTATATTTTTCAGCTCAGATGATTTCACGTACCATCAATTTTTCTGTTAATAAATGTGCAAAAACAAATCAGATGGATAGGCCCCTACATATGAACATTAAGTTAAAGGCCTAGAGTGAGTGTTCTTCACTTCCAGTCATGGCGGGCCACAATCCAGCTCTTTGTAACTCATCAACAACCAAAGACCTCGGAAAAGGGTTAAATGGCTTCAGTTAAGCCAATTAGGTAATTAAGAGCTCAACTGGAAAAAAAACAGCAGGCATAGGGGTACTTTAGGACCACAGTCACTGATATAACCTACAATGTTGTTGTAATGAAAATCAGCAGACAGTGGGCCTCCTCCAGGACTAAGGTTGAGAAGCACTGGTCTTGAAGACCACAATAACAATCGACCTCAAGGGCTAGGGATATTCGAGGTGATGCTAAACCAGTCCTGAATGTTTAAATATAATGTTATTTTCTTGTAGTGTGCCGTTGCTGTTAATGCAACCAGTTATATTGAGCCATCAAATACAGAAGCTGACGAAAGACATCAACATGTAAATTTAGTTGTAAATTTAAAGTGTGTGTGAAAAGTATTTTGTATATGGAGATTAACCCATAGTTTCACAGATAAATTGTGGACCAGTGATATTCAGGATCTTCAAAACAAGTCCTGAATGCTCAAACTTAACACTTCTTTTTTTAGAGTGTCGTTGCTGTCAATCCAGCCAGTGATGTGGAGCCATCAGATACAGAAGCTGATGAAAAACAACATGTAAATTTCCTAAATTAATATGGTGCATCAAAATACTTATTTAGCACTTTCAACTGTTTCTTTGTGATTCCTAAAATTACTTTACAGGCTGGGGCTGGGGGAAGACACTGCGCCCGCCTGGAGAAGCCTGTACAAGCCCCCCTCAATAAGAGAGCTGGCAATCTGCAGTGGAGGGTGTTACACACCATTATTGCTGTCAATTCTTTTATTACTGTTCTTAACCCTGCTGTGTCCGACGCCTGCCCATTCTGTGCTCAGAGAGAGACCGTGTTTCACTGTTTCAGCACTTGCTCTCGGTTGTCACCCATTTTTAGTCTTTTAACTCGTCTTTTTACTGATCTTAACCTGATTTTTAACACAAAGGTTTTTATTTTATTTTATATAGTCTATAAGACTAGGAAGAACAGAGTGTGTGGGGAGGGCAGTGAGGATGCAGTGAGAGTGTTTGCCATGCTGGTCAAGTGCAGAGTCAGACTAGAGTTTAACTATTACAGGCTGATGAATGATTTGGAGAGTTTTGAACAGGTCTGGTGTATTAATGATGCCCTTTGTGAATTGTATGACGGGGAGTTGGTTTTTATTATGTAATTCATTTATAGGGTTTAGTATTTGATGGTTGTTTTGTTGTGTGTATTGGGTTGCTTTCTTTAAAAGTGTACAGATCAGTGGCGGAGTTAATGCTTGTTGGGGGGAGACAAACAAAGGGGAACACTATTTTTTATTTATTTATTTATTTTCTTTTGTATGAATTATTGCGTGTTGCAAACAGGCAATGAAGTCTGATAAAAGTCAAAAAGTCTCTCTCTCTCTCACACACACACACACAGCCAGCAAGACACACAGAGCCAGCCAGCTCAGCGATGACATCACAAACATCTCTCTCAGGTGACTCCTATGACATCACAGAGCACGTACATTCCGTTGCTTGCCGTCTGTCAACCACTCAGTCACTGCCAGCCAGACTGGCTGGCTGACTGGATGGTGGGGCTGCTTGCTGCTGCTGCGTACCTTAGCAAGCTTATTTGCTTGACCGGCCTTCCTCCTCCGCCCACATGCCCACCTATGTCCGATCTGCTGTTCACCTGGATCACAGCTCCGCCCCAACAAGGCAGAGCCTCCCAAGAATGGTACAAACTCACCCACGATCCCCTCCACGGAAAGCTATAGCAAAAGGCAAAAGCATTATACGTAATGAAGAGGAACCCGAGTCCAAGACGCATCCGACCAGCCATACATATTTGTGTGTATTAAAGATCACATTTTATTACATTTAGATTTTCTGTACTTTATTACATCTTTTTGTGATTTTTAAATGTATTGTTTCTTTTCCTTATATATGTATGTATGTATGTATGTATGTGTGTGTGTGTCTGTGTGAAAGTGTATGTGTTTGTGTGGGTGTGACAGTGTGTATGAGTGTCTGTCTGTCATGTAACTCGCACATCTGTGAGGGCACCATTTTTGCAGAAAGAGATGTACACATTTTGGAGCAACATATGCTGCCATCCAGACATCGTCTTTTCCAGGGACATCCCTGCATTTTTCAGCAGGATGACGCCAAACCACATTCTGCCCAGATTTCAAGCGCATGGTTGCATAGGCAGAGAGTGCGGGTGCTAGCATGGCCTGCCTGCAGTCCTGACCTGTCTCCGAATTGAGAATGTGTGGCGCACTATGAAGTGCAAATTAAGACAACGAAGGCCCTGTGCAGTTGCGCAGCTGAGGAAATGCATAATGGATGAATGGGTGGAAATCCCACTTGCTAAACTTAACCAAGTGGTGTCTTCAGTGCCCAAGTGCTTAATAAGTGTTATTAAAAGAAAAGGTGATGTTACATAGTGGTAAACAGTCGACTGTCCCAACTTTCTTGGTTTCTTTTCACTGCTAATAAGATGCTGTAGAGTGAGTTAGTTATATTGCTTTCAGGAGCTCTAATCGTATTGATGAGTTCATGCAGCATTTGTAATTGAATTTCAAAAAGAAATCCTTGCTGTCTGGCCTGTGTGTATGAGATGTACTCTGTCAATCTTTGGCTAACAACTGAAACATTGGTAGAACAGAAATGGCAACATAAAAAAGAAAAGTACATTTTAAAAGAGCACATTAAATAGGATGAATATACAGTTTTTTACAATCACTTTGTCACTAATTTCAGAACCTTGATGTCATTTTTCAAAACTCTAGACACAAAACTCAAAACGGTCATCACTTGTAACACAGGCTGTCCAATGTTCAAAACATTGCATTGTGCATTCATATCTTTAAAGAAACCTTGCACTTGCAGACTTGTAGGTTCAAATAATTCATTTATCATGAAATACCATAGTAACATTTATTTAGATCACCCACACAGAAGATACCGATAGTTTCACTGTGTAGTTGTTCGTACAATCATTAAATATTGTAGTACAAAATATGTGATACATGTTTCATTATGGTACTACACATGAATACATCACTGTAAAAGGACTAGTAGAGAGAATACTACAGACACAGTGGAATCATTGAACAAAATCTGAAATGTATTGATGCAATACAATCAAATCACACCATAGGTTTCTTTGAAGCCATGCAACAATAATTAGCTACAAAAAAGAACAAAACTACAGTAAAATGTCAACTGCAGTGTTCCTCACCTGGCTTAGTGTAAAACAAAGGATTGATTACTGTACTTCTGAATTTCCATCAGCCCTGTGTTCAGGTTCAGGTTCTCACAACCATTTTTCACAAGAGGCACCTTGAAACTGAACATACCTGAACATACTCAGTCATCAGCTGCTTCACTCTGTCTGCATTTCTTTCAAAAGGCACACTATACTCTGTGCTACACATTGGTATGCAGTATACAGTCATTTGACAATTGAGAGTAGCCTAATGTTTAGTGCATGCTGAAGACTTGCCGCTTCTCAGTACGGAAATTTCTGATGATTGAGGCCACAGTTGATCCTGAGTTGATTCTGAGGTTTGATTGAATCATTGTAGCTGCCTCAGTCATGGTCATGCCATGATTTACAACATGCTCTACAACTATTTCTCGGATTTCACTGGACACTATTTGCTGTTGCTGCCGCTGTCTGGTCCGTGGCCTTGTCCTCTACCACGTTCCCCCAACACCTCTCAAATGAGGCCCATGGCTGCCTCTCTGGTGAGGCCTAAGCCCTCCTCTATGACGAGGCCCACGACCACCTCTCAGAAGGGGTGCATGTCCCCTTCCATTCCTTTGACCACCACGTCTTCCTCCTCCCACTGCTTGACCTCTATTGTGACCTGGATGACTTGCCGGCTCCATGTTATCACTGTGTTGCTGGGGTGGATAGCACTCATTTCACTCGATACTCGTACCACAATGTGAAATCAATCATCAATAACCAGTTGGCAGTATTGGAAAAGCAATTACAAGGGCCTGCATACATACAGTAATGTCAAATCTGATGTGGAAGAACAATCATCTTCAACCAGGTTGGAGCGTTAGTTGCAATGCCTTTAATACACGCAGCGTGGAGAGGAACAGTGACTCAAGTAGATCCCAAAGTCGCTCTGCCTTCATTTTAACAGTCAGAGCTTTTATACACAAAAATCAAAGAGCTGGTTATAATCAGAAAGTCATTACTATGTTATCTTAAAAGTTAGCTAAGCAGAATTTATATCATTATAGGACAGAGTTCATAGATCAACACATGGATTAGGGAGCAGGCACTTCAATCATACTGTTTGACATTGTCTCCAAGATTCTCATCGTAAATAACAAACAAAAATCAAACTACCTTCTGGCCTGACCTTCTAGCTTGACCTTATCTTTCTTAAGTATACAAGAGAGAAAAACAGGTATTAGACAAAAAATTTCTAACTTTCCTTCCACACTGCAAACATGGTGTGGAAAAGTGCTACATGATGATGAATGATGATGAAATATTACATCCATAGATAATGTAGTCCAACTGGTTCATGCTCCTCGTTTATTGATGTCAATGGATATCATTATCCTGAAACTTTCATGATCGAAACATGGAATACTGTTTGTCAGTTTCCATAAAACTATGCATTAAGAGTAATGCAACAGTCACTTATCATTTTGAGCAGCTGTATCAATTGATAGTTAGATCTTTGTAATGAAATGAATAGACAGTGATCTCAGATGTAATGTGTGAATTGCATTTTGAAATGGTAATACTTTGATGTTAAGTTGTGTCATTTTAGTTCAATGAACAAATGATCTGAGGTTGATGTGTATTGTATCCAAGCAATTGTAAAAAAGTGTTAGAGTTTTGAAAAATGTGCATTTTGATCATCGGGTGTGAGTTTAGTGTCTAGAGTTTTGAAAAATGACATCAAGGTTCTGAAATGAGTGCCAAAGTGATTGTAAAAAAGTGTAATATCAGGGGACAGTGGCTATTAGTGATCTGGCCTTCCGTGGCCTCTGTATTAATGTAACAGGTCACATTGTATGTGTACACTGATACTTGATAGTATAATATAGTACAAGTAAAAAACATACATAGGTATCATAGAAGTATTTTGCAGAAATGATTATGGATAGTTATCAAAATGGAGAGGAAATGCTAAATCCAGTCTCCCCAGGCTGAGATTCTATTGCTACACCTGCTAAGTGGCTGCTGGTATTAAGTAAGAGTATTAAGAGCTACGATGAAGTTACCCAGGAGACGTAAAAAGCTTGCAGTACCTAGTTTTTCCAGGAGGTCACCAATCCAAATACTGACCAGGTCCTGCCACGTTTTGCTTCCTAGATCTGACAAGATCGGGCGCGTTCAGGACGGTGTGGCCGCAAGCCAAAAAGCCTGGCTGCATGATATCTCTTAAAGGCTGGCGGGTATTGACGGAACTTCCAGCAAAAAAAAGAAAAATGGAGGGAAAAATACCAGTGCAGCAAATGGTGTTGAAAGTAGCCGGGTACGTGTACAAATCCTCAATTATAACACCTCCAGACAGAAAGAGAGTATTAAGAGCTACAATGAAGTTACTCAGGAGACTAAAAAGCTTGCAGCACCAGGTATTTCCAGGAGGTCTCCCATCCAAGTACTGACCAGGCCCTGCCCCGTTTAGCTTCCGAGATCTGACAAGATCGGGCACGTTCAGGTCAGTGTGGCCGCAAGCCTAGAGAGCTGGCTGCATGATGTCTCTTAAAGGCTGGAGGGTATTGACGGAACTTCCGGCAAAAAGAAAAATGGAGGGAAAAATATCAGTGCAGCAAAGGGTGTTGAAAGTAGCCGGGTATGTGTACAATTCTTCAATTATTTCTCCTCTAGCCTGAAAGAGAGTATTACGAGCTACGATGAAGTTACCCAAGAGACGTATAAAGCTTGCAGCACCTGGTATTTCCAGGAGGTCACCCATCCAAGTACTGACCAGGACCTGCCCCGTTCAGCTTACGCGATCTGACGAGATCGAGCGCGTTCAGGACGGTGTGGACACAAGCCGAGAGGCCTGGCTGCATGATGTCTCTTAATGGTTGGCGAGTATTGACGGAACTTCCAGCAAAAAAAAAAAAAAAAGAAAAACGGAGGGAAAAATATCAGTGCAGGAAAGGGTGTTGAAAGTAGCCAGGTACGTGTACAATACTTCAATTATATCTCCTCCAGACAGAAAGAGAGTATTAAGAGCTACGATAAAGTTACCCAGGAGACGTAAAAAGCTTGCAGCACCTGGTATTTCCAGGAGGTCAACAATCCAAGTACTGACCAGGCCCTGCCCCGTTTAGCTTCCGAGATCTGACGAGATTGGGGGCGTTTAGGACGGTGTGGCCGCAAGCCAAGAGGCCTGGCTGCATGATGTCTCTTAAAGGCTGGCGGGTATTGACGGAACTTCTAGCAAAAAAAAAAAAAAAAAAAATAGAAAAATGGAGGGAAAAATATCAGTGCAGGAAAGGGTGTTGAAAGTAGCCGGGTACATGTACAATTCTTCAATTATATCTCCTCCAGACTGAAAGAGAGTATTAAGAGCTACAATGAAGTTACCCAGGAGACGTAAAAAGCTTGCAGCACCTGGTATTTCCAGGAGGTCACCCATCCAAGTACTGAACAGGCCCTGCCCCGATTATCTTCCGGGATCTGATGAGATCGGTCGCGCTCAGGACGGTGTGGTCGCAAGCAAGAGGCCTGGCTGCATGATGTCTCTTAAAGGCTGGAGGGTATTGACGGAACTTCCAGCAAAATAAAAAAGAAAAAAGAAAAATGGAGGGAAAAATATCACTGCAGCAAAGAGTGGTGAAAGTAGCCGGGTACGTGTACAATACTTCAATTATATCTCCTCCAGACAGAAAGAGAGTATTTAGAGCTACGATGAAGTTACCCAAGTGACGATAAAAGCTTGCAGCACCTGGTATTTCCAGGAGGTCACCCGTCCAAGTACTGACCAGGCCCTGCCTCGTTCAGCTTCCGAGATCTGACAAGATCGGGCGCGTTCAGGACGGTGTGGCCGCAAGCCGAGAGGCCTGGCTGCATGATGTCTCTTAAAGGCTGGCGGGTATTGACGGAACTTCCAGCAGAAAAAATAAATAATAATAAAAATAAAAAAATTGATGGAAAAATATCAGTGCAGCAAAGGGTGTTGACAGTAGCTGGGTACGTGTACAATACTTCAATTATATCTCCTCCAGACAGAAAGAGAGTATTAAGAGCTACGATAAAGTTACCCAGGAGACGTAAAAGCTTGCAGCACCAGGTATTTCCAGGAGGTCTCCCATCCAAGTACTGACCAGGTCCTGCCCCGTTTAGCTTTCAAGATCTTACGAGATCGGGCGCGTTCAGGACGGTGTGGCCACAAGCCGAGAGGCCTGGCTGCATGATGTCTCTTAAAGGTTGGCGGGTATTGACGGAACTTACAGCAAAAAAAAAAAAAAAAAGAAAAATGGATGGAAAAATATCAGTGCAGCAAAGGATGTTGACAGTAGCTGGGTACGTGTACAATACTTCAATTATATCTACTCCAGACAGATAGAGAGTATTAAGAGCTACGATAAAGTTACCCAGGAGACGTAAAAGCTTGCAGCACGAGGTATTTCCAGGAGGTCTCACATTCATGTACTGACCAGGTCCTGCCCCGTTTAGCTTCCGAGATCTGACGAGATCGGGCGCGTTCAGGATGGTGTGGCCGCAAGCCGAGATGCCTGGCTGCATGATGTCTCTTAAAGGCTGGCGGGTATTGACGGAACTGCCAGCAAAAAAAAAAAAAAAAAAAGAAAAATGGATGGAAAAATATCAGTGCAGCAAAGGGTGTTGACAGTAGCTGGGTACGTGTACAATACTTCAATTATATCTCCTCCAGACAGATAGAGAGTATTAAGAGCTACGATGAAGTTACCCAGGAGACGTAAACAGCTTGCAGCACCTGGTATTTCTAGGAGGTCTCCCATCCAAGTACTGACCAGGCCCTGCCCCGTTTAGCTTCCGAGATCTGACGAGATCGGGCGCATTCAGGACGGTGTGGCCACAAGCCGAAAGGCCTGGCTGCATGATGTCTCTTAAAGGTTGGCGGGTATTGACGGAACTTCCAGGAAAAAAAAAAAAAAAAAAAAAAAATGGATGGAAAAATATCAGTGCAGCAAAGGGTGTTGACAGTAGCTGGGTACGTGTACAATACTTCAATTATATCTCCTCCAGACAGATAGAGAGTATTAAGAGCTACGATAAAGTTACCCAGGAGACGTAAAAGCTTGCAGCACCAGGTATGTCCAGGAGGTCTCACATTCATGTACTGACCAGGTCCTGCCCCGTTTAGCTTCCGAGATCTGACGAGATCGGGCGCATTCAGGACGGTGTGGCCGAAAGCCGAGAGGCCCGGCTGCATGATGTCTCTTTAAGGCTGGCGGGTATTGACGGAACTTCCAGCAAAAAAAAAAAGAAAAAAGAAAAATGGATGGAAAAATATCAGTGCAGCTAAGGGTTTTGAAAGTAGCCGGGTACGTGTACAATTCTTCAATAATATCTCCTACAGACTGAAAGAGAGTATTAAGAGTTATGATGAAGTTACCCAGGAGACGTAAAAAACTTGCAGCACCTGGTATTTCCAGGAGGTCACCCATCCAAGTACTGACCAGGCCCTGCCCCGTTAGCTTCCGAGATCTGATGAGATCGGGCGCGTTCAGGACGGTGTGGCCGCAAGCCAAGAGGCCTGGCTGCATGATGTCTCTTAAAGGCTGGCGGGTATTGACGGAACTTCCAGAAAAAAAAAAAAAAAAAAAAAATGGAACATGGAGGGAAAAATATCAGTGCAGCAAAGGCTGTTGAAAGTAGCCGGGTACGTGTACAATACTTCAATGATATCTCCTGCAGACAGATAGAGAGTATTAAGAGCTACGATGAAGTTTCCCAGGAGACGTAAGAAGCTTGCAGCACCAGGTATTTCCAGGAGGTCTCCCATCCAAGTACTGACGATGCCCTGCCCCGTTTAGCTTCCGAGATCTGACGAGATCGGGCGTGTTCAGGACGGTGTGGCCGCAAGCCAAGAGGCCGGGCTGCATGATGTCTCTTAAAGGCTGGCGGGTATTGACGGAACTTCCAGCAAAAAATAATAAATAAATAAATAGAAAAATGGAGGGAAAAATATCAGTGCAGGACAGGGTGTTGAAAGTAGCCGGGTACATGTACAATTCTTCAATTATATCTCCTCCAGACTGAATGAGAGTATTAAGAGCTACGCTGAAGTTACCCAGGAGATGTAAAAAGCTTTCAGCACCTGGTATTTCCAGGAGGTCACCCATCCAATTACTGACCAGGCCCTGCCCAGTTTTTCTTCCGAGATCTGACGAGATCTTGCGTCTTCAGGACGGTGTGGCCTCAAGCCAAGAGGCCTGGCTGCATGATGTCTCTTAAAGGCTGGAGGGTATTGATGGAACTTCCAGGAATAAATAAAAGAAAAAAGAAAAATGGAGGGAAAAATATCAGTGCAGCAAAGCGTGTTGAAGGTAGCCGGGTACGTGTACAATCCTTCAATTATATCTCCTCCAGACAGATAGAGAGTATTAAGAGCTACGATAAAGTTACCCAGGAGACGTAAAAGCTTGCAGCACCAGGTATTTCCAGGAGGTCTCACATTCAAGTACTGACCAGGTCGTGCCCCGTTTAGCTTCCAAGATCTGACGAGATCGGGCGAGTTCAGGATGGTGTGGCCGCAAGCCGAGATTCTTGGCTGCATGATGTCTCTTAAAGGTTGGCGGGTATTGACGGAACTTCCAGCAATAAAAAAATATAAAAAAAGAAAAATGGATGGAAAAATATCAGTGCAGCAAAGGGTGTTGACAGTAACTGGATACGTGTACAATACTTCAATTATATCTCCTCCAGACAGAGAGAGAGTATTAAGAGCTACGATAAAGTTACCCAGGAGACGTAAAAGCTAGCAGCACTAGGTATTTCCAGGAGGTCTCACATTCATGTACTGACCAGGTCCTGCCCCGTTTAGCTTCCGAGATCTCACGAGATCGGGCGCGTTCAGGATGGTGTGGCCGCAAGCCGAGATGCCTGGCTGCATGATGTCTCTTAAAGGCTGGCGGGTATTGACGGAACTGCCAGCAAAAAAAAAAAAAGAAAAATAGAGGGAAATATACCAGTGCAGCAAAGGGTGTTGACAGTAGCTGGGTACGTGTACAATACTTCAATTATATCTCCTCCAGACAGATAGAGAGTATTAAGAGCTACGATAAAGTTACCCAGGAGACGTAAAAGCTAGCAGCACCAGGTACTTCCAGGAGGTCTCACATTCATGTACTGACCAGGTCCTGCCCCGTTTAGCTTCCGAGATCTGACGAGATCGGGCGCGTTCAGGACGGTGTGGCCACAAGCCGAAAGGCCTGGCTGCATGATGTCTCTTAAAGGTTGGCGGGTATTGACGGAACTTCCAGCAAAAAAAAAAAAAAAAAAAAATAGAAAAATGGAGGGAAAAATATCAGTGCAGGAAAGGGTGTTGAAAGTAGCCGGGTACGTGTACAATTCTTCAATTATATCTCCTGGAGACAGAAAGAGAGTATTAAGAGCTACGATGAAGTTACCCAGGAGACGTAAAAAGCTTGCAGCACCTGGTATTTCTAGGAGGTCTCCCATCCAAGTACTGACCAGGCCCTGCCCCGTTTAGCTTCCGAGATCTGACGAGATCGGGCGCATTCAGGACGGTGTGGCCACAAGCCGAAAGGCTTGGCTGCATGATGTCTCTTAAAGGTTGGCGGGTATTGACGGAACTTCCAGCAAAAAAGAAAAAGAAAAAAAGAAAAAAGAAAAATGGATGGAAAAATATCAGTGCAGCAAAGGGTGTTGACAGTAGCTGGGTACGTGTACAATACTTCAATTATATCTCCTCCAGACAGATAGAGAGTATTAAGAGCTACGATAAAGTTACCCAGGAGACGTAAAAGCTAGCAGCACCAGGTACTTCCAGGAGGTCTCACATTCATGTACTGACCAGGTCCTGCCCCGTTTAGCTTCTGAGATCTGATGAGATCGGGCGCGTTCAGAGCGGTGTGGCCGCAAGCCAAGAGGCCTGGCTGCATGATGTCTCTTAAAGGCTGGCGGGTATTGACGGAACTTCCAGAAAAAAAAAAAAAAAAAAAAATGGAAAATGGAGGGAAAAATATCAGTGCAGCAAAGGCTGTTGAAAGTAGCCGGGTACGTGTACAATACTTCAATTATATCTCCTCCAGACAGATAGAGAGTATTAAGAGCTACGATAAAGTTACCCAGGAGACGTAAAAGCTTGCAGCACCAGGTATTTCCAGGAGGTCTCACATTCAAGTACTGACCAGGTCCTGCCCAGTTTAGCTTCCAAGATCTGACGAGATCGGGCGAGTTCAGGATGGTGTGGCCGCAAGCCGAGATGCCTGGCTGCATGATGTCTCTTAAAGGTTGGCGGGTATTGACGGAACTTCCAGCAATAAAAAAATATAAAAAAAGAAAAAAGAAAAATGGATGGAAAAATATCAGTGCAGCAAAGGGTGTTGACAGTAACTGGATACGTGTACAATACTTCAATTATATCTCCTCCAGACAGAGAGAGAGTATTAAGAGCTACGATAAAGTTACCCAGGAGACGTAAAAGCTTGCAGCACTAGGTATTTCCAGGAGGTCTCACATTCATGTACTGACCAGGTCCTGCCCCGTTTAGCTTCCGAGATCTCACGAGATCGTGCGCGTTCAGGATGGTGTGGCCGCAAGCCGAGATGCCTGGCTGCATGATGTCTCTTAAAGGCTGGCGGGTATTGACGGAACTGCCAGCAAAAAAAAAAAAAGAAAAATAGAGGGAAATATACCAGTGCAGCAAAGGGTGTTGAAAGTAGCCGGGTACGTGTACAATTCTTCAATTATATCTCCTACAGACTGAAAGAGAGTATTAAGAGTTATGATGAAGTTACCCAGGAGACGTAAAAAATTTGCAGCACCTGGTATTTCCAGGAGGTCACCCATCCAAGTACTGACCAGGCCCTGCCCCGTTAGCTTCCGAGATCTGATGAGATCGGGCGCGTTCAGGACGGTGTGGCCGCAAGCCAAGAGGCCTGGCTGCATGATGTCTCTTAAAGGCTGGCGGGTATTGACGGAACTTCCAGAAAAAAAAAAAAAAAAAAAAAAAGGAAAATGGAGGGAAAAATATCAGTGCAGCAAAGGCTGTTGAAAGTAGCCGGGTACGTGTACAATACTTCAATTATATCTCCTCCAGACTGAATGAGAGTATTAAGAGCTACGCTGAAGTTACCCAGGAGATGTAAAAAGCTTTCAGCACCTGGTATTTCCAGGAGGTCACCCATCCAATTACTGACCAGGCCCTGCCCAGTTTTTCTTCCGAGATCTGACGAGATCTTGCGTCTTCAGGACGGTGTGGTCTCAAGCCAAGAGGCCTGGCTGCATGATGTCTCTTAAAGGCTGGAGGGTATTGATGGAACTTCCAGCAAAAAACAAAAGAAAAAAGAAAAATGGAGGGAAAAATATCAGTGCAGCAAAGCGTGTTGAAGGTAGCCGGGTACGTGTACAATTCTTCAATTATATCTCCTCCAGACAGATAGAGAGTATTAAGAGCTACGATAAAGTTACCCAGGAGACGTAAAAGCTTGCAGCACCAGGTATTTCCAGGAGGTCTCACATTCAAGTACTGACCAGGTCCTGCCCCGTTTAGCTTCCGAGATCTGACGAGATCGGGCACGTTCAGGACGGTGTGTCCGCAAGCCGAGATGTCTGGCTGCATGATGTCTCTTAAAGGCTGGCGGGTATTGACGGAATTTCCAGCAAAAAAAAAAAAAAAAAAAATAGAAAAATGGAGGGAAAAATATCAGTGCAGGAAAGGGTGTTGAAAGTAGCCGGGTACATGTACAATTCTTCAATTATATCTCCTGGAGACAGAAAGAGAGTATTAAGAGCTACGATGAAGTTACCCATAGACGTAAAAGGCTTGCAGCACCTGGTATTTCTAGGAGGTCTCCCATCCAAGTACTGACCAGGCCCTGCCCCGTTTAGCTTCCGAGATCTGACGAGATCGAGGGCTTTCAGGATGTTGTGGCCGCAAGCCAAGAGTGCTGGCTGCATGATGTCTCTTAAAGGTTGGCGGGTATTGACGGAACTTCCAGCAAAAAAAAAAAAAAAAAGAAAAATGGATGGAAAAATTTCAGTGCAGGAAACGGTGTTGACAGTAGCTGGGTACGTGTACAATACTTCAATTATATCTCCTCCAGACAGATAGAGAGTATTAAGAGCTACGATAAAGTTACCCAGGAGACGTAAAAAGCTTGCAGCACCTGGTATTTCCAGGAGGTCACCCATCCAAGTACTGACCAGGCCCTGCCCCGTTAGCTTCCGAGATCTGATAAGATCGGGCGCGTTCAGGACGGTGTGGCCGCAAGCCAAGAGGCCTGGCTGCATGATGTCTCTTCAAGACTGGCGGGTATTGACGGAACTTCCAGCAAAAAAAAAAAAAAAAAAAATGGAAAATGGAGGGAAAAATATCAGTGCAGCAAAGGCTGTTGAAAGTAGCCGGGTACGTGTACAATACTTCAATTATATCTCCTCCAGACAGATAGAGAGTATTAAGAGCTACGATGAAGTTTCCCAGGAGACGTAAAAAGCTTGCAGTACCAGGTATTTCCAGGAGGTCTCCCATCCAAGTACTGACCAGGTCCTGCCCCGTTTAGCTTCCGAGATCTTACGCGATCGAGCGCATTCAGGACGGTGTGGCCGAAATCCGAGAGGCCTGGCTGCATGATGTCTCTTAAAGGTTGGCGGGTATTGACGGAACTTCCAGCAAAAAGAATAAAAAAAAAAAAAAAGAAAAATGGATGGAAAAATATCAGTGCAGCAAAGGGTGTTGATAGTAGCTGGGTACGTGTACAATACTTCAATTATATCTCCTCCAGACAGATAGAGAGTATTAAGAGCTACGATAAAGTTACCCAGGAGACGTAAAAGCTAGCAGCACCAGGTACTTCCAGGAGGTCTCACATTCATGTACTGACCAGGTCCTGCCCCGTTTAGCTTCCGAGATCTGACGAGATCGGGCGCGTTCAGGACGGTGTGGCCACAATCCGAAAGGCCTGGCTGCATGATGTCTCTTAAAGGTTGGCGGGTATTGACGGAACTTCCAGCAAAAAAAAAAAAAAAAAAAAATAGAAAAATGGAGGGAAAAATATCAGTGCAGGAAAGGGTGTTGAAAGTAGCCGGGTACGTGTACAATTCTTCAATTATATCTCCTGGAGACAGAAAGAGAGTATTAAGAGCTACGATGAAGTTACCCAGGAGACGTAAAAAGCTTGCAGCACCTGGTATTTCTAGGAGGTCTCCCATCCAAGTACTGACCAGGCCCTGCCCCGTTTAGCTTCCGAGATCTGACGAGATCGGGCGCATTCAGGACGGTGTGGCCACAAGCCGCAAGGCCTGGCTGCATGATGTCTCTTAAAGGTTGGCGGGTATTGACGGAACTTCCAGCAAAAAATAAAAAGAAAAAAAGAAAAAAGAAAAATGGATGGAAAAATATCAGTGCAGCAAAGGGTGTTGACAGTAGCTGGATACGTGTACAATACTTCAATTATATCTCCTCCAGACAGAGAGAGAGTATTAAGAGCTACGATAAAGTTACCCAGGAGACGTAAAAGCTTGCAGCACTAGGTATTTCCAGGAGGTCTCACATTCATGTACTGACCAGGTCCTGCCCCGTTTAGCTTCCGAGATCTGACGAGATCGGGCGCGTTCAGGATGGTGTGGCCGCAAGCCAAGATGCCTGGCTGCATGATGTCTCTTAAAGGCTGGCGGGTATTGACGGAACTTCCAGCAAAAGAAAAAAAAAAAAAAAATAGAAAAATGGAGGGAAAAATATCAGTGCAGGAAAGGGTGTTGAAAGTAGCCGGGTACGTGTACAATTCTTCAATTATATCTCCTGCAGACTGAAAGAGAGTATTAAGAGCTACGATAAAGTTACCCAGGAGACGTAAAAGCTTGCAGCACCTGGTATTTCCAGGAGGTCTCACATTCAAGTACTGACCAGGACCTGCCCCGTTTAGCTTCCGAGATCTGACGATATCATGCGCATTCAGGACGGTGTGGCCGAAAGCCGAGAGGCCCGGCTGCATGATGTCTCTTTAAGGCTGGCGGGTATTGACGGAACTTCCAGCAAAAAAAAAAAGAAAAAAGAAAAATGGATGGAAAAATATCAGTGCAGCAAAGGGTTTTGAAAGTAGCCGGGTACGTGTACAATTCTTCAATAATATCTCCTACAGACTGAAAGAGAGTATTAAGAGTTATGATGAAGTTACCCAGGAGACGTAAAAAACTTGCAGCACCTGGTATTTCCAGGAGGTCACCCATCCAAGTACTGACCAGGCCCTGCCCCGTTAGCTTCCGAGATCTGATGAGATCGGGCGCGTTCAGGACGGTGTGGCCGCAAGCCAAGAGGCCTGGCTGCATGATGTCTCTTAAAGGCTGGCGGGTATTGACGGAACTTCCAGAAAAAAAAAAAAAAAAAAAAAATGGAACATGGAGGGAAAAATATCAGTGCAGCAAAGGCTGTTGAAAGTAGCCGGGTACGTGTACAATACTTCAATTATATCTCCTGCAGACAGATAGAGAGTATTAAGAGCTACGATGAAGTTTCCCAGGAGACGTAAGAAGCTTGCAGCACCAGGTATTTCCAGGAGGTCTCCCATCCAAGTACTGACGAGGCCCTGCCCCGTTTAGCTTCCGAGATCTGACGAGATCGGGCGTGTTCAGGACGGTGTGGCCGCAAGCCAAGAGTCCGGGCTGCATGATGTCTCTTAAAGGCTGGCGGGTATTGACGGAACTTCCAGCAAAAAATAAAAAATAAATAAATAGAAAAATGGAGGGAAAAATATCAGTGCAGGACAGGGTGTTGAAAGTAGCCGGGTACATGTACAATTCTTCAATTATATCTCCTCCAGACTGAATGAGAGTATTAAGAGCTACGCTGAAGTTACCCAGGAGATGTAAAAAGCTTTCAGCACCTGGTATTTCCAGGAGGTCACCCATCCAATTACTGACCAGGCCCTGCCCAGTTTTTCTTCCGAGATCTGACGAGATCTTGCGTCTTCAGGACGGTGTGGCCTCAAGCCAAGAGGCCTGGCTGCATGATGTCTCTTAAAGGCTGGAGGGTATTGATGGAACTTCCAGGAATAAATAAAAGAAAAAAGAAAAATGGAGGGAAAAATATCAGTGCAGCAAAGCGTGTTGAAGGTAGCCGGGTACGTGTACAATCCTTCAATTATATCTCCTCCAGACAGATAGAGAGTATTAAGAGCTATGATAAAGTTACCCAGGAGACGTAAAAGCTTGCAGCACCAGGTATTTCCAGGAGGTCTCACATTCAAGTACTGACCAGGTCCTGCCCCGTTTAGCTTCCAAGATCTGACGAGATCGGGCGAGTTCAGGATGGTGTGGCCGCAAGCCGAGATGCCTGGCTGCATGATGTCTCTTAAAGGTTGGCGGGTATTGACGGAACTTCCAGCAATAAAAAAATATAAAAAAAGAAAAATGGATGGAAAAATATCAGTGCAGCAAAGGGTGTTGACAGTAACTGGATACGTGTACAATACTTCAATTATATCTCCTCCAGACAGAGAGAGAGTATTAAGAGCTACGATAAAGTTACCCAGGAGACGTAAAAGCTAGCAGCACTAGGTATTTCCAGGAGGTCTCACATTCATGTACTGACCAGGTCCTGCCCCGTTTAGCTTCCGAGATCTCACGAGATCGGGCGCGTTCAGGATGGTGTGGCCGCAAGCCGAGATGCCTGGCTGCATGATGTCTCTTAAAGGCTGGCGGGTATTGACGGAACTGCCAGCAAAAAAAAAAAAAGAAAAAAATAGAAAAATGGAGGGAAAAATATCAGTGCAGGAAAGGGTGTTGAAAGTAGCCGGGTACGTGTACAATTCTTCAATTATATCTCCTGCAGACTGAAAGAGAGTATTAAGAGCTACGATAAAGTTACCCAGGAGACGTAAAAGCTTGCAGCACCTGGTATTTCTAGGAGGTCTCACATTCAAGTACTGACCAGGTCCTGCCCCGTTTAGCTTCTGAGATCTGATGAGATCGGGCGCGTTCAGGGCGGTGTGGCCGCAAGCCAAGAGGCCTGGCTGCATGATGTCTCTTAAAGGCTGGCGGGTATTGACGGAACTTCCAGAAAAAAAAAAAAAAAAAAAAATGGAAAATGGAGGGAAAAATATCAGTGCAGCAAAGGCTGTTGAAAGTAGCCGGGTACGTGTACAATACTTCAATTATATCTCCTCCAGACAGATAGAGAGTATTAAGAGCTACGATAAAGTTACCCAGGAGACGTAAAAGCTTGCAGCACCAGGTATTTCCAGGAGGTCTCACATTCAAGTACTGACCAGGTCCTGCCCAGTTTAGCTTCCAAGATCTGACGAGATCGGGCGAGTTCAGGATGGTGTGGCCGCAAGCCGAGATGCCTGGCTGCATGATGTCTCTTAAAGGTTGGCGGGTATTGACGGAACTTCCAGCAATAAAAAAATATAAAAAAAGAAAAAAGAAAAATGGATGGAAAAATATCAGTGCAGCAAAGGGTGTTGACAGTAACTGGATACGTGTACAATACTTCAATTATATCTCCTCCAGACAGAGAGAGAGTATTAAGAGCTACGATAAAGTTACCCAGGAGACGTAAAAGCTTGCAGCACTAGGTATTTCCAGGAGGTCTCACATTCATGTACTGACCAGGTCCTGCCCCGTTTAGCTTCCGAGATCTCACGAGATCGTGCGCGTTCAGGATGGTGTGGCCGCAAGCCGAGATGCCTGGCTGCATGATGTCTCTTAAAGGCTGGCGGGTATTGACGGAACTGCCAGCAAAAAAAAAAAAAGAAAAATAGAGGGAAATATACCAGTGCAGCAAAGGGTGTTGAAAGTAGCCGGGTACGTGTACAATTCTTCAATTATATCTCCTGGAGACAGAAAGAGAGTATTAAGAGCTACGATGAAGTTACCCAGGAGACGTAAAAAGCTTGCAGCACCTGGTATTTCTAGGAGGTCTCCCATCCAAGTACTGACCAGGCCCTGCCCCGTTTAGCTTCCGAGATCTGACGAGATCGGGCGCATTCAGGACGGTGTGGCCGCAAGCCGAAAGGCCTGGCTGCATGATGTCTCTTAAAAGTTGTCGGGTATTGACGGAACTTCCAGCAAAAAAAAAAAAAAAAAAAAATAGAAAAATGGAGGGAAAAATATCAGTGCAGGAAAGGGTGTTGAAAGTAGCCGGGTACGTGTACAATTCTTCAATTATATCTCCTGCAGACTGAAAGAGAGTATTAAGAGCTACGATAAAGTTACCCAGGAGACGTAAAAGCTTGCAGCACCTGGTATTTCCAGGAGGTCTCACATTCAAGTACTGACCAGGTCCTGCCCCGTTTAGCTTCCGAGATCTGACGATATCATGCGCATTCAGGACGGTGTGGCCGAAAGCCGAGAGGACCGGCTGCATGATGTCTCTTTAAGGCTGGCGGGTATTGACGGAACTTCCAGCAAAAAAAAAAGAAAAAAGAAAAATGGAGGGAAAAATATCAGTGCAGCAAAGGGTTTTGAAAGTAGCCGGGTACGTGTACAATTCTTCAATAATATCTCCTACAGACTGAAAGAGAGTATTAAGAGTTATGATGAAGTTACCCAGGAGACGTAAAAAACTTGCAGCACCTGGTATTTCCAGGAGGTCACCCATCCAAGTACTGACCAGGCCCTGCCCCGTTAGCTTCCGAGATCTGATGAGATCGGGCGCGTTCAGGACGGTGTGGCCGCAAGCCAAGAGGCCGGGCTGCATGATGTCTCTTAAAGGCTGGCGGGTATTGACGGAACTTCCAGCAAAAAATAAAAAATAAATAAATAGAAAAATGGAGGGAAAAATATCAGTGCAGGACAGGGTGTTGAAAGTAGCCGGGTACATGTACAATTCTTCAATTATATCTCCTCCAGACTGAATGAGAGTATTAAGAGCTACGCTGAAGTTACCCAGGAGATGTAAAAAGCTTTCAGCACCTGGTATTTCCAGGAGGTCACCCATCCAATTACTGACCAGGCCCTGCCCAGTTTTTCTTCCGAGATCTGACGAGATCTTGCGTCTTCAGGACGGTGTGGTCTCAAGCCAAGAGGCCTGGCTGCATGATGTCTCTTAAAGGCTGGAGGGTATTGATGGAACTTCCAGCAAAAAACAAAAGAAAAAAGAAAAATGGAGGGAAAAATATCAGTGCAGGAAAGGGTGTTGAAAGTAGCCGGGTACGTGTACAATTCTTCAATTATATCTCCTGGAGACAGAAAGAGAGTATTAAGAGCTACGATGAAGTTACCCAGGAGACGTAAAAAGCTTGCAGCACCTGGTATTTCTAGGAGGTCTCCCATCCAAGTACTGACCAGGCCCTGCCCCGTTTAGCTTCCGAAATCTGACGAGATCGGGCGCATTCAGGACGGTGTGGCCACAAGCCGAAAGGCCTGGCTGCATGATGTCTCTTAAAGGTTGGCGGGTATTGACGGAACTTCCAGCAAAAAAGAAAAAGAAAAAAAGAAAAAAGAAAAATGGATGGAAAAATATCAGTGCAGCAAAGGGTGTTGACAGTAGCTGGGTACGTGTACAATACTTCAATTATATCTCCTCCAGACAGATAGAGAGTATTAAGAGCTACGATAAAGTTACCCAGGAGACGTAAAAGCTAGCAGCACCAGGTACTTCCAGGAGGTCTCACATTCATGTACTGACCAGGTCCTGCCCCGTTTAGCTTCCGAGATCTGACGAGATCGGGCACGTTCAGGATGGTGTGGCCGCAAGCCAAGATGCCTGGCTGCATGATGTCTCTTAAAGGCTGGCGGGTATTGACGGAACTTCCAGCAAAAAAAAAAAAAAAAAAAAAATAGAAAAATGGAGGGAAAAATATCAGTGCAGGAAAGGGTGTTGAAAGTAGCCGGGTACGTGTACAATTCTTCAATTATATCTCCTGCAGACTGAAAGAGAGTATTAAGAGCTACGATAAAGTTACCCAGGAGACGTAAAAGCTTGCAGCACCTGGTATTTCCAGGAGGTCTCACATTCAAGTACTGACCAGGTCCTGCCCCGTTTAGCTTCTGAGATCTGATGAGATCGGGCGCGTTCAGGGCGGTGTGGCCGCAAGCCAAGAGGCCTGGCTGCATGATGTCTCTTAAAGGCTGGCGGGTATTGACGGAACTTCCAGAAAAAAAAAAAAAAAAAAAAATGGAAAATGGAGGGAAAAATATCAGTGCAGCAAAGGCTGTTGAAAGTAGCCGGGTACGTGTACAATACTTCAATTATATCTCCTCCAGACAGATAGAGAGTATTAAGAGCTACGATAAAGTTACCCAGGAGACGTAAAAGCTTGCAGCACCAGGTATTTCCAGGAGGTCTCACATTCAAGTACTGACCAGGTCCTGCCCAGTTTAGCTTCCAAGATCTGACGAGATCGGGCGAGTTCAGGATGGTGTGGCCGCAAGCCGAGATGCCTGGCTGCATGATGTCTCTTAAAGGTTGGCGGGTATTGACGGAACTTCCAGCAATAAAAAAATATAAAAAAAGAAAAAAGAAAAATGGATGGAAAAATATCAGTGCAGCAAAGGGTGTTGACAGTAACTGGATACGTGTACAATACTTCAATTATATCTCCTCCAGACAGAGAGAGAGTATTAAGAGCTACGATAAAGTTACCCAGGAGACGTAAAAGCTTGCAGCACTAGGTATTTCCAGGAGGTCTCACATTCATGTACTGACCAGGTCCTGCCCCGTTTAGCTTCCGAGATCTCACGAGATCGTGCGCGTTCAGGATGGTGTGGCCGCAAGCCGAGATGCCTGGCTGCATGATGTCTCTTAAAGGCTGGCGGGTATTGACGGAACTGCCAGCAAAAAAAAAAAAAGAAAAATAGAGGGAAATATACCAGTGCAGCAAAGGGTGTTGAAAGTAGCCGGGTACGTGTACAATTCTTCAATTATATCTCCTGGAGACAGAAAGAGAGTATTAAGAGCTACGATGAAGTTACCCAGGAGACGTAAAAAGCTTGCAGCACCTGGTATTTCTAGGAGGTCTCCCATCCAAGTACTGACCAGGCCCTGCCCCGTTTAGCTTCCGAGATCTGACGAGATCGGGCGCATTCAGGACGGTGTGGCCGCAAGCCGAAAGGCCTGGCTGCATGATGTCTCTTAAAAGTTGTCGGGTATTGACGGAACTTCCAGCAAAAAAAAAAAAAAAAAAAAATAGAAAAATGGAGGGAAAAATATCAGTGCAGGAAAGGGTGTTGAAAGTAGCCGGGTACGTGTACAATTCTTCAATTATATCTCCTGCAGACTGAAAGAGAGTATTAAGAGCTACGATAAAGTTACCCAGGAGACGTAAAAGCTTGCAGCACCTGGTATTTCCAGGAGGTCTCACATTCAAGTACTGACCAGGTCCTGCCCCGTTTAGCTTCCGAGATCTGACGATATCATGCGCATTCAGGACGGTGTGGCCGAAAGCCGAGAGGACCGGCTGCATGATGTCTCTTTAAGGCTGGCGGGTATTGACGGAACTTCCAGCAAAAAAAAAAGAAAAAAGAAAAATGGAGGGAAAAATATCAGTGCAGCAAAGGGTTTTGAAAGTAGCCGGGTACGTGTACAATTCTTCAATAATATCTCCTACAGACTGAAAGAGAGTATTAAGAGTTATGATGAAGTTACCCAGGAGACGTAAAAAACTTGCAGCACCTGGTATTTCCAGGAGGTCACCCATCCAAGTACTGACCAGGCCCTGCCCCGTTAGCTTCCGAGATCTGATGAGATCGGGCGCGTTCAGGACGGTGTGGCCGCAAGCCAAGAGGCCGGGCTGCATGATGTCTCTTAAAGGCTGGCGGGTATTGACGGAACTTCCAGCAAAAAATAAAAAATAAATAAATAGAAAAATGGAGGGAAAAATATCAGTGCAGGACAGGGTGTTGAAAGTAGCCGGGTACATGTACAATTCTTCAATTATATCTCCTCCAGACTGAATGAGAGTATTAAGAGCTACGCTGAAGTTACCCAGGAGATGTAAAAAGCTTTCAGCACCTGGTATTTCCAGGAGGTCACCCATCCAATTACTGACCAGGCCCTGCCCAGTTTTTCTTCCGAGATCTGACGAGATCTTGCGTCTTCAGGACGGTGTGGTCTCAAGCCAAGAGGCCTGGCTGCATGATGTCTCTTAAAGGCTGGAGGGTATTGATGGAACTTCCAGCAAAAAACAAAAGAAAAAAGAAAAATGGAGGGAAAAATATCAGTGCAGGAAAGGGTGTTGAAAGTAGCCGGGTACGTGTACAATTCTTCAATTATATCTCCTGGAGACAGAAAGAGAGTATTAAGAGCTACGATGAAGTTACCCAGGAGACGTAAAAAGCTTGCAGCACCTGGTATTTCTAGGAGGTCTCCCATCCAAGTACTGACCAGGCCCTGCCCCGTTTAGCTTCCGAGATCTGACGAGATCGGGCGCATTCAGGACGGTGTGGCCACAAGCCGAAAGGCCTGGCTGCATGATGTCTCTTAAAGGTTGGCGGGTATTGACGGAACTTCCAGCAAAAAAGAAAAAGAAAAAAAGAAAAAAGAAAAATGGATGGAAAAATATCAGTGCAGCAAAGGGTGTTGACAGTAGCTGGGTACGTGTACAATACTTCAATTATATCTCCTCCAGACAGATAGAGAGTATTAAGAGCTACGATAAAGTTACCCAGGAGACGTAAAAGCTAGCAGCACCAGGTACTTCCAGGAGGTCTCACATTCATGTACTGACCAGGTCCTGCCCCGTTTAGCTTCCGAGATCTGACGAGATCGGGCACGTTCAGGATGGTGTGGCCGCAAGCCAAGATGCCTGGCTGCATGATGTCTCTTAAAGGCTGGCGGGTATTGACGGAACTTCCAGCAAAAAAAAAAAAAAAAAAAAATAGAAAAATGGAGGGAAAAATATCAGTGCAGGAAAGGGTGTTGAAAGTAGCCGGGTACGTGTACAATTCTTCAATTATATCTCCTGCAGACTGAAAGAGAGTATTAAGAGCTACGATAAAGTTACCCAGGAGACGTAAAAGCTTGCAGCACCTGGTATTTCCAGGAGGTCTCACATTCAAGTACTGACCAGGTCCTGCCCCGTTTAGCTTCTGAGATCTGATGAGATCGGGCGCGTTCAGGGCGGTGTGGCCGCAAGCCAAGAGGCCTGGCTGCATGATGTCTCTTAAAGGCTGGCGGGTATTGACGGAACTTCCAGAAAAAAAAAAAAAAAAAAAAATGGAAAATGGAGGGAAAAATATCAGTGCAGCAAAGGCTGTTGAAAGTAGCCGGGTACGTGTACAATACTTCAATTATATCTCCTCCAGACAGATAGAGAGTATTAAGAGCTACGATAAAGTTACCCAGGAGACGTAAAAGCTTGCAGCACCAGGTATTTCCAGGAGGTCTCACATTCAAGTACTGACCAGGTCCTGCCCAGTTTAGCTTCCAAGATCTGACGAGATCGGGCGAGTTCAGGATGGTGTGGCCGCAAGCCGAGATGCCTGGCTGCATGATGTCTCTTAAAGGTTGGCGGGTATTGACGGAACTTCCAGCAATAAAAAAATATAAAAAAAGAAAAAAGAAAAATGGATGGAAAAATATCAGTGCAGCAAAGGGTGTTGACAGTAACTGGATACGTGTACAATACTTCAATTATATCTCCTCCAGACAGAGAGAGAGTATTAAGAGCTACGATAAAGTTACCCAGGAGACGTAAAAGCTTGCAGCACTAGGTATTTCCAGGAGGTCTCACATTCATGTACTGACCAGGTCCTGCCCCGTTTAGCTTCCGAGATCTCACGAGATCGTGCGCGTTCAGAATGGTGTGGCCGCAAGCCGAGATGCCTGGCTGCATGATGTCTCTTAAAGGCTGGCGGGTATTGACGGAACTGCCAGCAAAAAAAAAAAAAAGAAAAATAGAGGGAAATATACCAGTGCAGCAAAGGGTGTTGAAAGTAGCCGGGTACGTGTACAATTCTTCAATTATATCTCCTGGAGACAGAAAGAGAGTATTAAGAGCTACGATGAAGTTACCCAGGAGACGTAAAAAGCTTGCAGCACCTGGTATTTCTAGGAGGTCTCCCATCCAAGTACTGACCAGGCCCTGCCCCGTTTAGCTTCCGAGATCTGACGAGATCGGGCGCATTCAGGACGGTGTGGCCGCAAGCCGAAAGGCCTGGCTGCATGATGTCTCTTAAAAGTTGTCGGGTATTGACGGAACTTCCAGCAAAAAAAAAAAAAAAAAAAAATAGAAAAATGGAGGGAAAAATATCAGTGCAGGAAAGGGTGTTGAAAGTAGCCGGGTACGTGTACAATTCTTCAATTATATCTCCTGCAGACTGAAAGAGAGTATTAAGAGCTACGATAAAGTTACCCAGGAGACGTAAAAGCTTGCAGCACCTGGTATTTCCAGGAGGTCTCACATTCAAGTACTGACCAGGTCCTGCCCCGTTTAGCTTCTGAGATCTGATGAGATCGGGCGCGTTCAGGGCGGTGTGGCCGCAAGCCAAGAGGCCTGGCTGCATGATGTCTCTTAAAGGCTGGCGGGTATTGACGGAACTTCCAGAAAAAAAAAAAAAAAAAAAAATGGAAAATGGAGGGAAAAATATCAGTGCAGCAAAGGCTGTTGAAAGTAGCCGGGTACGTGTACAATACTTCAATTATATCTCCTCCAGACAGATAGAGAGTATTAAGAGCTACGATAAAGTTACCCAGGAGACGTAAAAGCTTGCAGCACCAGGTATTTCCAGGAGGTCTCACATTCAAGTACTGACCAGGTCCTGCCCAGTTTAGCTTCCAAGATCTGACGAGATCGGGCGAGTTCAGGATGGTGTGGCCGCAAGCCGAGATGCCTGGCTGCATGATGTCTCTTAAAGGTTGGCGGGTATTGACGGAACTTCCAGCAATAAAAAAATATAAAAAAAGAAAAAAGAAAAATGGATGGAAAAATATCAGTGCAGCAAAGGGTGTTGACAGTAACTGGATACGTGTACAATACTTCAATTATATCTCCTCCAGACAGAGAGAGAGTATTAAGAGCTACGATAAAGTTACCCAGGAGACGTAAAAGCTTGCAGCACTAGGTATTTCCAGGAGGTCTCACATTCATGTACTGACCAGGTCCTGCCCCGTTTAGCTTCCGAGATCTCACGAGATCGTGCGCGTTCAGGATGGTGTGGCCGCAAGCCGAGATGCCTGGCTGCATGATGTCTCTTAAAGGCTGGCGGGTATTGACGGAACTGCCAGCAAAAAAAAAAAAAGAAAAATAGAGGGAAATATACCAGTGCAGCAAAGGGTGTTGAAAGTAGCCGGGTACGTGTACAATTCTTCAATTATATCTCCTGGAGACAGAAAGAGAGTATTAAGAGCTACGATGAAGTTACCCAGGAGACGTAAAAAGCTTGCAGCACCTGGTATTTCTAGGAGGTCTCCCATCCAAGTACTGACCAGGCCCTGCCCCGTTTAGCTTCCGAGATCTGACGAGATCGGGCGCATTCAGGACGGTGTGGCCGCAAGCCGAAAGGCCTGGCTGCATGATGTCTCTTAAAAGTTGTCGGGTATTGACGGAACTTCCAGCAAAAAAAAAAAAAAAAAAAAATAGAAAAATGGAGGGAAAAATATCAGTGCAGGAAAGGGTGTTGAAAGTAGCCGGGTACGTGTACAATTCTTCAATTATATCTCCTGCAGACTGAAAGAGAGTATTAAGAGCTACGATAAAGTTACCCAGGAGACGTAAAAGCTTGCAGCACCTGGTATTTCCAGGAGGTCTCACATTCAAGTACTGACCAGGTCCTGCCCCGTTTAGCTTCCGAGATCTGACGATATCATGCGCATTCAGGACGGTGTGGCCGAAAGCCGAGAGGACCGGCTGCATGATGTCTCTTTAAGGCTGGCGGGTATTGACGGAACTTCCAGCAAAAAAAAAAGAAAAAACAAAAATGGAGGGAAAAATATCAGTGCAGCAAAGGGTTTTGAAAGTAGCCGGGTACGTGTACAATTCTTCAATAATATCTCCTACAGACTGAAAGAGAGTATTAAGAGTTATGATGAAGTTACCCAGGAGACGTAAAAAACTTGCAGCACCTGGTATTTCCAGGAGGTCACCCATCCAAGTACTGACCAGGCCCTGCCCCGTTAGCTTCCGAGATCTGATGAGATCGGGCGCGTTCAGGACGGTGTGGCCGCAAGCCAAGAGGCCGGGCTGCATGATGTCTCTTAAAGGCTGGCGGGTATTGACGGAACTTCCAGCAAAAAATAAAAAATAAATAAATAGAAAAATGGAGGGAAAAATATCAGTGCAGGACAGGGTGTTGAAAGTAGCCGGGTACATGTACAATTCTTCAATTATATCTCCTCCAGACTGAATGAGAGTATTAAGAGCTACGCTGAAGTTACCCAGGAGATGTAAAAAGCTTTCAGCACCTGGTATTTCCAGGAGGTCACCCATCCAAATACTGACCAGGCCCTGCCCAGTTTTTCTTCCGAGATCTGACGAGATCTTGCGTCTTCAGGACGGTGTGGTCTCAAGCCAAGAGGCCTGGCTGCATGATGTCTCTTAAAGGCTGGAGGGTATTGATGGAACTTCCAGCAAAAAACAAAAGAAAAAAGAAAAATGGAGGGAAAAATATCAGTGCAGCAAAGCGTGTTGAAGGTAGCCGGGTACGTGTACAATTCTTCAATTATATCTCCTCCAGACAGATAGAGAGTATTAAGAGCTACGATAAAGTTACCCAGGAGACGTAAAAGCTTGCAGCACCAGGTATTTCCAGGAGGTCTCACATTCAAGTACTGACCAGGTCCTGCCCCGTTTAGCTTCCGAGATCTGACGAGATCGGGCACGTTCAGGACGGTGTGTCCGCAAGCCGAGATGTCTGGCTGCATGATGTCTCTTAAAGGCTGGCGGGTATTGACGGAATTTCCAGCAAAAAAAAAAAAAAAAAAAATAGAAAAATGGAGGGAAAAATATCAGTGCAGGAAAGGGTGTTGAAAGTAGCCGGGTACATGTACAATTCTTCAATTATATCTCCTGGAGACAGAAAGAGAGTATTAAGAGCTACGATGAAGTTACCCAAAGACGTAAAAGGCTTGCAGCACCTGGTATTTCTAGGAGGTCTCCCATCCAAGTACTGACCAGGCCCTGCCCCGTTTAGCTTCCGAGATCTGATGAGATCGGGTGCATTCAGGACAGTGTGGCCGCAATCCAAGAGGCCTGGCTGCATGATGTCTCTTAAAGGTTGGCGGGTATTGACTGAACTTCCAGCAAAAAAAAAAAAAAAAAAGAAAAATGGATGGAAAAATATCAGTGCAGCAAAGGGTGTTTACAGTAGCTGGGTACGTGTACAATACTTCAATTATATCTCCTCCAGACAGATAGAGAGTATTAAGAGCTACGATAAAGTTACCCAGGAGACGTAAAAGCTTGCAGCACTAGGTATTTCCAGGAGGTCTCACATTCATGTACTGACCAGGTCCTGCCTCGTTTAGCTTCCGAGATCTCACGAGATCAAGCGCGTTCAGGATGGTGTGGCCGCAAGCCGAGAGGACCGGCTGCATGATGTCTCTTTAAGGCTGGCGGGTATTGACGGAACTTCCAGCAAAAAAAAAAGAAAAAAGAAAAATGGAGGGAAAAATATCAGTGCAGCAAAGGGTTTTGAAAGTAGCCGGGTACGTGTACAATTCTTCAATTATATCTCCTCCAGACAGATAGAGAGTATTAAGAGCTACGATAAAGTTACCCAGGAGACGTAAAAGCTTGCAGCACCAGGTATTTCCAGGAGGTCTCACATTCATGTACCGACCAGGTACTGCCCCGTTTAGCTTCCAAGATCTGACGAGATCGGGCGAGTTCAGGATGTCGTGGCCGCAAGCCGAGATGCCTGGCTGCATGATGTCTCTTAAAGGCTGGCGGGTATTGACGGAATTTCCAGCAAAAAAAAAAAATAGAAAAATGGAGGGAAAAATATCAGTGCAGGAAAGGGTGTTGAAAGTAGCCGGGTACGTATACAATTCTTCAATTATATCTCCTGGAGACAGAAAGAGAGTATTAAGAGCTACGATGAAGTTACCCAGGAGACGTAAAAAGCTTGCAGCACCTGGTATTTCTAGGAGGTCAGCCATCCAAGTACTGACCAGGCCCTGCCCCGTTTAGCTTCCGAGATCTGACGAGATCTTGCATCTTCAGGATGGTGTGGCCTCAAGCCAAGAGGCCTGGCTGCATGATGTCTCTTAAAGGCTGGAGGGTATTGATGGAACTTCCAGCAAAAAACAAAAGAAAAAAGAAAAATGGAGGGAAAAATATCAGTGCAGCAAAGCGTGTTGAAGGTAGCCGGGTACGTGTACAATTCTTCAATTATATCTCCTCCAGACAGATAGAGAGTATTAAGAGCTACGATAAAGTTACCCAGGAGACGTAAAAGCTTGCAGCACCAGGTATTTCCAGGACGTCTCACATTCAAGTACTGACCAGGTCCTGCCCCGTTTAGCTTCCGAGATCTGACGAGATCGGGCGCGTTCAGGACGGTGTGGCCGCAAGCCGAGATGTCTGGCTGCATGATGTCTCTTAAAGGCTGGCGGGTATTGACGGAACTTCCAGCAAAAAATAAAAAATAAATAAATAGAAAAATGGAGGGAAAAATATCAGTGCAGGACAGGGTTTTGAAAGTAGCCGGGTACGTGTACAATTCTTCAATTTTATATTCTCCAGACAGAAAGAGAGTATTAAGAGCTACGATGAAGTTTCCCAGGAGACGTAAAAAGTTGGCAGCACCTGGTATTTCCAGAAGATCTCCCATCCAAGTACTGACCAGGTCCTGCCCCGTTTAGTTTCCGAGATCTTCCGAGATCGGGCTCGTTCAGGACTGTGTGTCCGCAAGCCGAGAGGCCTGGTTGCATGATGTCTCTTAAAGGCTGGCGGATATTGACGGAACTTCCAGAAAAAATAATAATGAAAAAGAAAAATGGAGGGAAAAATATCAGTGCAGCAATGGGTGTTGAAAGTAGCCGGGTACGTGTACAATACTTCAATTATATCTCCTCCAGACAGAAAGAGAGTATTAAGAGCTACGATAAACTTACCCAGCAGACGTAAAAAGCTTGCAGCACCTGGTATTTCCAGGAGGTCTCCCATCCAAGTACTGACCAGGCCCTGCCCCGTTTAGCTTCCGAGATCTGACGAGATCGGGCGCGTTCAGGATGGTGTGGCCGCAAGCCGAGACGCCTGGCTGCATGATGTCTCTTAAAGGCTGGCGGGTATTGACGGAACTGCCAGCAAAAAAAAAAAAGAGAAATGGAGGGAGAAATACCAGTGCAGCAAAGGGTGTTGAAAGTAGCCGGGTACGTGTACAATACTTGAATTATATCTCCTCCAGACAGAAAGAGAGTATTAAGAGCTACGATGAAGTTACCCAGGAGACGTAAAAGCTTGCAGCACCAGGTATTTCCAGGAGGTCTCACATTCAAGTACTGACCAGGTCCTGCCCCGTTTAGCTTCCGAGATCTGACGAGATCGGGCGCGTTCAGGATGGTGTGGCCGCAAGCCGAGACGCCTGGCTGCATGATGTCTCTTAAAGGCTGGCGGGTATTGACGGAACTGCCAGCAAAAAAAAAAAAAAAAAATAGAGGGAAAAATACCAGTGCAGCAAAGGACGATGAAAGTAGCCGGGTACGTGTACAATTTCTCAATTATATCTCCTCCAGACAGATAGAGAGTATTAAGACCTACGATGAAGTTTCCCAGGAGACGTAAAAAGTTTGCAGCACCTCGTATTTCCAGAAGGTAACCCATAAAAGTACTGACCAGGCCCTGCCCCGTTTAAATTCCGAGATCTGACGAGATCGGGCGCGTTCAGGACGGTGTGGCCGCAAGCCGAGACGCCTGGCTGCATGATGTCTCTTAAAGGCTGGCGGGTATTGACGGAATTTCCAGCAAAAAAAAAAAAAAAAAAATAGAAAAATGGAGGGAAAAATATCAGTGCAGGAAAGGGTGTTGAAAGTAGCCGGGTACGTGTACAATTCTTCAATTATATCTCCTGGAGACAGAAAGAGAGTATTAAGAGCTACGATGAAGTTACCCAGGAGACGTAAAAAGCTTGCAGCACCTGGTATTTCTAGGAGGTCTCCCATCCAAGTACTGACCAGGCCCTGCCCCGTTTAGCTTCCGAGATCTGACGAGATCTTGCGTCTTCAGGACGGTGTGGCCTCAAGCCAAGAGGCCTGGCTGCATGATGTCTCTTAAAGGCTGGAGGGTATTGATGGAACTTCCAGCAAAAAACAAAAGAAAAAAGAAAAATGGAGGGAAAAATATCAGTGCAGCAAAGCGTGTTGAAGGTAGCCGGGTACGTGTACAATTCTTCAATTATATCTCCTCCAGAAAGATAGAGAGTATTAAGAGCTACGATAAAGTTACCCAGGAGACGTAAAAGCTTGCAGCACCAGGTATTTCCAGGAGGTCTCACATTCAAGTACTGACCAGGTCCTGCCCCGTTTAGCTTCCGAGATCTGACGAGATCGGGCGCGTTCAGGACGGTGTGGCCGCAAGCCGAGATGTCTGGCTGCATGATGTCTCTTAAAGGCTGGCGGGTATTGACGGAACTTCCAGCAAAAAATAAAAAATAAATAAATAGAAAAATGGAGGGAAAAATATCAGTGCAGGACAGGGTGTTGAAAGTAGCCGGGTACATGTACAATTCTTCAATTATATCTCCTCCAGACTGAATGAGAGTATTAAGAGCTACGCTGAAGTTACCCAGGAGATGTAAAAAGCTTGCAGCACCTGGTATTTCCAGGAGGTCACCCATCCAATTACTGACCAGGCCCTGCCCAGTTTTTCTTCCGAGATCTGACGAGATCTTGCGTCTTCAGGACGGTGTGGCCTCAAGCCAAGAGGCCTGGCTGCATGATGTCTCTTAAAGGCTGGCGGGTATCAACGGAACTGCCAGCAAAAAAAAAAAAGAAAAATAGAGGGAAAAATATCAGTGCAGGACAGGGTGTTGAAAGTAGCCGGGTACATGTACAATTCTTCAATTATATCTCCTCCAGACTGAATGAGAGAATTAAGAGCTACGATAAAGTTACCCAGGAGACGTAAAAGCTTGCAGCACCAGGTATTTCCAGGAGGTCTCCCATCCAAGTACTGACCAGGCCCTGCCCCACTCAGTTTCCGAGATCTTACGAGATCGGACGCGTTCAGGACGGTGTGGCCGCAAGCCGAGATGCCTGGCTGCATGATGTCTCTTAAAGGCTGGCGGGTATTGACGGAACTGCCAGCAAAAAAAAAAAGAGAAATGGAGGGAGAAATACCAGTGCAGCAAAGGGTGTTGAAAGTAGCCGGGTACGTGTACAATACTTGAATTATATCTCCTCCAGACAGAAAGAGAGTATTAAGAGCTACGATGAAGTTACCCAGGAGACGTAAAAGCTTGCAACACCAGGTATTTCCAGGAGGTCTCACATTCAAGTACTGACCAGGTCCTGCCCCGTTTAGCTTCCGAGATCTGACGAGATCGGGCGCGTTCAGGATGGTGTGGCCGCAAGCCAAGACGCCTGGCTGCATGATGTCTCTTAAAGGCTGGCGGGTATTGACGGAACTGCCAGCAAAAAAAAAAAAAAAAAATAGAGGGAAAAATACCAGTGCAGCAAAGGACGATGAAAGTAGCCGGGTACGTGTACAATTTCTCAATTATATCTCCTCCAGACAGATAGAGAGAATTAAGAGCTACGATGAAGTTTCCCAGGAGACGTAAAAAGTTTGCAGCACCTCGTATTTCCAGAAGGTAACCCATAAAAGTACTGACCAGGCCCTGCCCCGTTTAAATTCCGAGATCTGACGAGATCGGGCGCGTTCAGGACGGTGTGGCCGCAAGCCGAGACGCCTGGCTGCATGATGTCTCTTAATGGCTGGCGGGTATTGACGGAACTTCCAGCAAAAAAAAAAAAAAAAAATAGAAAAATGGAGGGAAAAATATCAGTGCAGGAAAGGGTGTTGAAAGTAGCCGGGTACGTGTACAATTCTTCAATTATATCTCCTGGAGGCAGAAAGAGAGTATTAAGAGCTACGATGAAGTTACCCAGGAGACGTAAAAAGCTTGCAGCACCTGGTATTTCTAGGAGGTCTCCCATCCAAGTACTGACCAGGCCCTGCCCCGTTTAGCTTCCGAGATCTGACGAGATCTTGCGTCTTCAGGACGGTGTGGCCTCAAGCCAAGAGGCCTGGCTGCATGATGTCTCTTAAAGACTGGAGGGTATTGATGGAACTTCCAGCAAAAAACAAAAGAAAAAAGAAAAATGGAGGGAAATGTATCAGTGCAGCAAAGCGTGTTGAAGGTAGCCAGGTACGTGTACAATTCTTCAATTATATCTCCTCCAGACAGATAGAGAGTATTAAGAGCTACGATAAACTTACCCAGGAGACGTAAAAGCTTGCAGCACCAGGTATTTCCAGGAGGTCTCACATTCAAGTACTGACCAGGTCCTGCCCCGTTTAGCTTCCGAGATCTGACGAGATCGGGCTCGTTCAGGACGGTGTGGCCGCAAGCCGAGATGTCTGGCTGCATGATGTCTCTTAAAGGCTGGCGGGTATTGACGGAACTTCCAGCAAAAAAAAAAAAAAAAAAAAATAGAAAAATGGAGGGAAAAATATCAGTGCAGGACAGGGTGTTGAAAGTAGCCGGGTACATGTACAATTCTTCAATTATATCTCCTCCAGACTGAATGAGAGTATTAAGAGCTACGCTGAAGTTACCCAGGAGATGTAAAAAGCTTGCAGCACCTGGTATTTCCAGGAGGTCACCCATCCAATTACTGACCAGGCCCTGCCCAGTTTTTCTTCCGAGATCTGACGAGATCTTGCGTCTTCAGGACGGTGTGGCCTCAAGCCAAGAGGCCTGGCTGCATGATGTCTCTTAAAGGCTGGCGGGTATCAACGGAACTGCCAGCAAAAAAAAAAAAGAAAAATAGAGGGAAAAATATCAGTGCAGGACAGGGTGTTGAAAGTAGCCGGGTACATGTACAATTCTTCAATTATATCTCCTCCAGACTGAATGAGAGAATTAAGAGCTACGATAAAGTTACCCAGGAGACGTAAAAGCTTGCAGCACCAGGTATTTCCAGGAGGTCTCCCATCCAAGTACTGACCAGGTCCTGCCCCGTTTAGCTTCCGAGATCTTACAAGATCGGGCGCGTTCAGGACGGTGTGGCCGCAAGCCGAGAGGCCTGGCTGCATGATGTCTCTTAAAGGTTGGCGGGTATTGACGGAACTTCCAGCAAAAAAAAAAAAAAAAAAAAAAAAAAAAAAGAAAAATGGATGGAAAAATATCAGTGCAGCAAAGGATGTTGACAGTAGCTGGGTACGTGTACAATACTTCAATTATATCTCCTCCAGACAGATAGAGAGTATTAAGAGCTACGATGAAGTTCCCCAGGAGACGTAAAAGCTTGCAGCACCAGGTATTTCCAGGAGATCTCCCATCCAAGTACTGACCAGGCCCTGCCCCGTTTAGTTTCCGAGATCTGACGAGATCGGGCGCGTTCAGGACGGTGTGGCCACAAGCCAAGAGGCCTGGCTGCATGATGTCTCTTAAAGACTGACGGGTATTGACGGAACTTCCAGCAAAAAAAAAAAAAAAAAAAAGAAAAATGGAGGGAAAAATATCAGTGCAGGAAAGGGTGTTGAAAGTAGCCGGGTACGTGTACAATTCTTCAATTATATCTCCTCCAGACAGAAAGAGAGTATTAAGAGCTACGATGAACTCACCTAAAGGATTATTAGGAACACCATTCTAATACTGTGTTTGACCCCCTTTCGCCTTCAGAACTGCTTTAATTCTACGTGGCATTGCTTCAACAAGGTGCTGAAAGCATTCTTTAGAAATGTTGGCCCATATTGATAGGATAGCATCTTGCAGTTGATGGAGATTTGTGGGATGCACATCCAGGGCACGAAGCTCCCGTTCCACCACATCCCAAAGATGCTCTATTGGGTTGAGATCTGGTGACTGTGGGGGCCAGTTTAGTACAGTGAACTCATTGTCATGTTCAAGAAACCAATTTGAAATGATTCGACCTTTGTGACATGGTGCATTATCCTGCTGGAAGTAGCCATCAGAGGATGGGTACATGGTGGTCAAAAAGGGATGGACATGGTCAGAAACAATGCTCAGGTAGGCCGTAGCATTTAAACGATGCCCAATTGGCACTAAGGGGCCTAAAGTGTGCCAAGAAGACATCCCCCACACCATTACACCACCACCACCAGCCTGCACAGTGGTAACAAGACATGATGGATCCATGTTCTCATTCTGTTTACGCCAAATTCTGACTCTACCATCTGAATGTCTCACCTCTTTTTCCTATTTGTAGTGGAGATGAGTGGTACCCGGTGGGGTCTTCTGCTGTTGTAGCCCATCCGCCTCAAGGTTGTACGTGTTGTGGCTTCACAAATGCTTTGCTGCATACCTTGTTTGTAACGAGTGGTTATTTCAGTCAAAGTTGCTCTTCTATCAGCTTGAATCAGTCGGCCCACTCTCCTCTGACCTCTAGCATCAACAAGGCATTTTCGCCCACAGGACTGCCGCATACTGGATGTTTTTCCCTTTTCACACCATTCTTTGTAAACCCTAGAAATGGTTGTGCGTGAAAATCCCAGTAACTGAGCAGATTGTGAAATACTCAGACCGGCCCGTCTGGCACCAACAACCATGCCACGCTCAAAATTGCTTAAATCACCTTTCATTCCCATTCAGACATTCAGTTTGGAGTTCAGGAGATTGTCTTGACCAGGACCACACCCCTAAATGCATTGAAGCAACTGCCATGTGATTGGTTGATTAGATAATTGCATTAATGAGAAATTGAACAGGTGTTCCTAATAATCCTTTAGGTGAGTGTATATGTATGTATGTGTATGTATGTCCAATTGCTTTGACAATACAAATGAAATGAATTGAGAGAGAGAGAGAGAGAGAGAGAGAGAGAGAGAGAGAGAGAGAGAGAGAGAGGAATATGAGCTCCTAAAAAACATTTGTTTTTATACATAAGCGGATTTAATTTGTGATTTACAAATGAATATATAGCACTATAAACATACACAGAAGACATGGAATAGAAATTCAGAAGAAAAAGTATTCAAAAAATAATAATTTTAAGAGAAACACAAAAAGAAGAAAGCAGAGAGACAGTTCAGGAAGAAAAGTCAGAAAAGAAAAGCTGAAGACAAGAATTGGAGGTAAGAGACAAATAATTAAACAAAAAAATATGTATTAATAAAATAAATAAGCATTCTCAGTAGTTGACTCAGCCAATGAAAATGCAGAGCTCCGATTTGAATAGAGTGACAGTAGGAGAGAGCCCAACTGCCACTGAGACTGATAGAAATCTATCGAACAGCAGTCTGACTGCAGAGCTGCCTTTTGAAATCCGATACCCTGAAGACATTCGCTCTGCACAGGCTAAGAAGGACTACAAACAAGCTGTGATGAGAGCATCTCCTGAGACCCTCATCCTAGACTACACCGGTAAAGGAGAAAACAGGGTCAAGAACAATCTACTGTTCTACAGCGCCTTTCACAAAACCCTGTGCCAGACATACCCCAATAACAACAAGAGGGGCATTAGCAGAGGCAGGCAGATCTCAGTGCTGGTAGAGAAAGACACAGACAGTGTGATGCTCACTTTTAATGTATACCACAACGGGACCATCATGGTGCAGGGCAGCGAGAGCAGCCTGGACCAATTAGCTCTCGGCTTCCACACCTCAAAGCAGCAGACTGAGGTAGAGAAACAAGAGCCAGAGCCGGCCACCCTGCAGTCTGCCCCCAGCCACACGGAGCCAGACAGTGCCCCATCTCCCACAGACTGCCCCCCTGTCTCCCCAAAACTCTCCAGCAACATTAAAACACTAAAGGAATGCCTATCAGTGCTGGAGCTGGAGTTTGCGGAGTTCAGGGAGCAGACCTTGAGCACCCTGGCCCAGACCTCCTTGTGCGATCAGCTCCGGGATGAGATGCACAGACTAAAGATGCAGCACAAGGCTGAGATCCATGAGCTGAGAGCAGCAGTGAGAGACCTGGAGGAGCAGAGCCAAACCCTGAGGACGGAGCTGCGCAGAGCGAGGGAGGAGCTGACCAGGACACCCCAGCACAGCCAGCTAAGGAGCCTGCAGAGCCAGCTGGAGGAGCTAAGAGAGGAGCTACACATCACTGGAGCACAGAGACTGCACTGCACTGACCCCACAACACCTCCAACCCCTGACGCACCCACTGATCCACCCACACTCCCCACCACTCCTGACACACCCACTATCACCAGACCTGCCACTAATACACAACCCCCTGAAACGCCACTCCCCCAAAACACACCCGCTGCCCCCACCACTCCCGACGCAAACCCGGAGTGGCAGGTCAACGCAGAGGTGGTCATTCTGAGCGAATCCAATGGGAAGTTCCTGGTTGAGAGGCGCCTCTTCCCTGGGCGAAAAGTGAAAAAGCTTTGGTGCTCCACAGCACAGAGAGCCCTGGAGCTGCTCTCCAAGAGGAGGCTTTGCCAAGTCAAACACATCCTCATCCTAACGACCTGAGTGCCCGCAGGGGCGATGTGGCCTCAGCCCTGAGACAGGTAGCAACGAAAGCCACAGAGGAATTCCCAACTGCCAAAATTTCCATCTCCACACTGCTGCCCCGCACAGACGTGCCCCTGCACATCATCCAGGCCATCAACGCAGAAGTGTCCCGAAGATGTGCCCTCCTCCCCAACGTCCACCTGGCACACCACTGAGACATCCAGCCACATCACCTGTATGACCACGTCCACCTCAACAAGACGGGTGTGAGGATCATCTCAAAGGTCCTCAAGGACACAACCCTGGGCCGAAACCCCACACACCCCCACCTCGAGACCAGGAGCAAACCCCCCAGCCCCCGGCCACATCCCCAGCCACCGGCTCCACCCCAGCCCCAGCCCCTGAGACCCCGCGGCCCCATTCCCCACCCCCCCATCCCCAGAGGGCCCGTCCAGCACAGCAGAGCGGACAGCCGGGGACCAGCACAGCCACACAGCCACGCAGCAGCGGCTTCCAGAGCCTGGAGGCCCGATGCTGCCCAGCTGGCCCAGATAAGGCAACTCCTCAGTGTCATCTGTATCACACTGCTGAGTTAACTGAGCCTCAACACACATATATATGGTTGTGGAGATGGAGAGTAAGAAAAAATGTGATTTAATTATTCTGATATTTTGATGCAAAGATAAAATCTTTGAGTGATTATTATGTATATCCATATATAATTATTAATAGTAATATAATATCAGTTGTAGACCACAAATTAAACTTTCTTATGTAGAAGAGACAAGTATAATAAAATATATTAACATGTCCTTTAAAATAAGCAGTTGGAATATGCAGGGTTTACGCTCCTCAACTTTTGGAATGAAGAGCACAGGCCCTGAACTGATCAACACTGTAAATAGTTCAGATGTTTTCATTCTTGTAGAGACTTGGTGCTGTGCAGATATGTCTATACACTGGATGGATACAATGGATACAGGGAGCTGATTGTGCCCTCCTATAAAAAACACAAAGTCAGGTGTGGCAGGGCCTCGTGGGGGATTATCGTGTGGTACAGGGAGGAGCTCCGAGCAGCCCTATGCCCAGTACAGAGAGGAGACACACACCTGTGGATGAAAATCAGAAAAGACACCCTACAAAATAACACAGATATATACCTATGTGCAATTTATATGCCACCCGCAGACTCCCCCTACTATAATGAGGAAGGCTTTCATGAGCTTCAAAACGAAATCTGCCACTTCCAGACCCTGGGCTCTGTACTGCTGTGTGGCGATCTCAATGCCAGGACTGGCAGAGAGATGGACTACATCAATACAGAGGGGAACACACACCTGTTCGGAGACTCCCCGCTGTGCCACACACACACCTCCACACTGACACAGCCACGACAGCGTGGTAAACAAGAGCAGGAAGCAGGTAGTGCGCCTATGTAAAAGCCTGGGTCTATATATCATCAATGGCAGGACCAGGGGGTACTCTCTGGGGAGATTCACATACTGCTCGGCTCTGGGCAGCAGTGTGGTGGACTACGCCATAACTGACCTGGACCCACAAGCCAACAATGCGTTTATAGTCAGACAACAATCTCCACTATCAGACCACAGCCAAATAACACTTTACCTAAAAAGATCAGCGCAGCCACAAGTCAGAGCCAAACTTCCCACAAAACTGGTCTCCCTGCCACCCAGTTAGAGATGGTCAGAGCCCAGCACAGAGAACTACACAAGAGCCCTGAATAGTGATGAGATTGAAAACATGTTAGACAGATATCAATCCTCACACTATCAAATAAACCAAAACGGAATAAACTCAGCCACCAAAACACTGAATGAAATATTTGAGAGACTGGCTTTAAAATCAAACATTAAAACAATTAAAAACCAAAATATGAAATCGTCTAAAAGAAAAAAAGAACAGTGGTGTGACCAGGAGTGTGAAACTTCTAGGAAACACCTGAGACATCTCTCCAACACTAAACACAGAGAGCCCGACAACCAGGAGGCTCGCCTCAGCTACTGCCAGGCCCTGCGGCACTACAAGCAACTCCTCAGTAAGAAAAAAGACCACTATATGGGCAGAATAAATACCCCAAAAACAAAAAATGAAATACCAATTCAAAATGGAGAAATCTGGAAAACACACTTTGAAAAACTTTACCAAAATGTTGAAAACAATCCAAAGCCAGAACAGGTTAAAATATTAAAAAACCTAAATAAATTGGAAGAAATCATTAAGAATAACCAAAATCCCTTAGATAACCCATTTACAATACAGGAACTAAAACATCAACTCAAAATCCTCAAACCCAGGAAAGCCAGCGGCCCCGACAGCATCAGCCCTGAGATGCTGAAGCACAGCAGCCCGCAGCTGCAGGAGGCTCTGCTCAAACTCTTTAACCTGGTGCTGAGAGCCGGGTGTTTCCCTGAGGTCGGGAATCAAGGATTGATCACCCCGATTTTTAAAAGTGGAGACAAATTAGACCCCAATAACTACTGGGGCAGCTGTGTGAGCAGTAACCTGGGGAAGGTGTTCTGCAGTATCATCAACGCCCAGATACTGGCCTTCCTTACCAAGCACAGTGTCCTGAATAAGAGTCAGATTGGCTTCCTACCAAAACACCGCACAACCGATCATATTTACACTCTACACACCCTCATAAATAAATATACCCAAAACAATAAAGGAAAAATATTTGCCTGTTTTGTAGACTTTAGAAAGGCATTTGACTCAATCTGGCACAAGGGATTATTTTATAAACTTCTACAGAGTGGTGTAGGGGGTAAAGTTTATGACATCATTAAATCAATGTATTCTGAAAACAAATGCGGAGTTCAAATTGGCAACTCAAGAACAGAGTTCTTCACTCAGGGGCGGGGAGTGAGACAGGGCTGCAGTCTGAGTCCAACACTGTTCAACATCTACATCATCGAGTTGGCCACAGTGTTGGAGCAGTCTGACGCCCGCAGCCTAACTCTCCATGACACAGAGATCAAGTTCCTGCTCTACGCAGACGACCTGGTGCTGCTGTCGCCCACAGAGCAGGGGCTTCAGCAGAACCTGGCGCTGCTAGAGCAGTACTGTCAGAAATGGGCCCTGGCAGTCAATCTGGACAAGACCAGAGTTATGGTTTTCCAGAAAAAAGCCCCATCTCAGGGAAACAGGTACCGCTTCACTCTGGGCAGCACTGGATTAGAGCACTGCACCAGATACAACTACCTTGGCCTGACCATCAGTGCGTCAGGGAGCTTCAGCCTGGCTATAAACGCATTAAAAGACAAGGCACGCCGGGCATTTTATGCCATAAAGACACAATTTGGGAAAACAACAATACCAATAACTATTTGGATTAAAATATTAAACTCCATCATCCAACCAATCCTGCTATATGGGAGCGAAGTGTGGGGTCCCCTCATGAACCTCAATAACAACAATTGGGACAAAAGCCCCATGGAAATATTCCACCTAGAATTTAATAAAAACATCTTACACGTACACAGAAACGCCCCCACGGCTCTGAGGCTCACAGAGCCCGAACACACAATGACCAAAACAACAACAATTGGGAAAATTGACATGTACCTGAAAAGCAAATACACAAAAGATTAGAGACACGAATTAGAATTACAAAACAAATTGGAATGCTACCGGGCCCTGAATAGAAACATTACATTGGCTGAATACTTAAAAATCCAAAATATAAAAGAGAGACAAAATCTAACTAAATACAGGCTCAGTGACCACAGCCTCGCCATTGAAAAAGGCCGCTACAGAAAATTCTGGGTTGCCAGAGAAGAGCGGCTGTGCAGCCAGTGTGACCTAGGGGAGGTCGAAACACAGGCGCATTTCCTGCTGTCCTGCCCTAAATACACAAAAATCAGGGAGACATACTTTAAAATATTAAAAAT